>NC_092052.1:76355632-76395112 GCF_003086295.3 Arachis hypogaea
AAAAATCTAAAAACCTATTAAAAATAAAAACCTAGAAAATCCTAAAAAAACCTAAAAATCCTAGAAAACCCTAAAAATCTTAGAAAACCACAAAAATAATAGAAAACTCTAAAAAACTCTAGAAAACTCTATAAACCCTAGAAAATCCTAAAAATCTGAAAAAAGCATAAAAACCCGTAAAACCATAGAAAACCTAAAAAACCGTAAAAAACCTAGAAATCATAAAAATCTTAGAAAACGCTAGAAAAGCCCTAGAAATCCTAGATAACCTTAAAAAAATGCTAAAATTCCGAGAAAACCCTAGAAAACCATAAAAACCCTAGAAAACCGTAAAAATTCTAGAAAACCCTAAAAAATCTTAGAAAACCTTAAAAAACCCTAAAAATCCTAGATAACCCGAAAACACCCTAAAAACCCTGGAAAACCCTAGAAACTCCTAAACCCTAAAAAATCCTGAGAAACCCTAGAAAACTCTAAAACAAACAAAATCCTGAAAAATCCTAGAAAACTCTAAAAAACCCTAAAAACCGTAGGAAATCCTAAAAAGGCATAAAACTCCTAGAAAACCCATAAAACCCTAGAAAACCCTAAAAAACTCCGAAAAAATCTTAGAAAACCATATAAACCCTAGAAATCCTAAAAAATCCTAGAACACCATAAAAAACCTAAAAACCCTAGAAAAGCATAAAATTCCTACAAAACCCTAAATATCGTAGAAAAACCTAAAAAAGCATAAAAATCCTAGAAAACCCTAAAACCCTCGAAAACCTAAAAACTCCGAAAAAATCCTAGAAAACCCTAAAAAATCCTAGAAAACCATATAAACCCTAGAAATTCTAAAAAACCCTAGAACACCATAAATACACCTAAAAACCCTAGAAAAGCTTAAAATTCCTAGAAAAGCCTAAATATCGTAGAAAAACCTAAAAACCGCGCAAAAATCCTAGAAAACCCTAAAAACCCTAGAACACCTAAAAAACCCTAAAAAACCATAAAAACCGTAGAAAATCTAGAAAACTATAATAAACCCTGGAAAACCCTAAAAACCCTAGAAAATCCTAAAAAATCCTAGAAAACTATAAAAAAATCCTAAAAACCGTAGAAAACCTAGAAAACTCTAAAAAACCCTGAAAAACCTAAAAAACCCTAGAAAATCCTAGAAAACGCTGAAAACCATAAAAATTCTAGAAAACTCTAAAAACCATATGAAACCCAAAAAAAATCCTAAAAATTCTAAAAACCCCTAAAAAAATCTTTGAAAACCATAAAAAATGCTAAAAATCCTACATAACCCTAAAAATCCTGGAAACCCCTAAAACCCATAGAAAACCCTAAAAAATCTGAGAAACCCTAGAAAATTCTAAAAAACCATAAAAACCTTAGAAAACCCTAGACAACTCTATAAAACTGTAAAAACCGTAGAAAACTCTAGAAAACCATAAAAACCAAAAAAAACCCTGAAAAATCCTAGAAAACTCTAAAATCCTAAAAACCCTAGAAAACTTAAAAAACCCCTAAAAATCCTAGAAAACCCTAAAAGCATTAAATTTCTAGAAAATCCTAAATATCCTACAAAACCCAAAAATCCTAGAAAACCCTAAAAAACTCTAAAAAATCATATAAACCCTAGAAATCCTAAAAAACCCTAGAAAACCATAAAAACCCTAAAAACCCTAGAAAACCCTAAAAAAAGCATAAAATTCTTAGAAAACCCTAAATATCCTAGAAAACCCAAAAAACCCTGAAAAAATCCTACAAACCCTAAAAAAACTCTAGAAAACCATATAAATCCTAAAAAGCCTAAAAAACACTTGAAAACCCTAAGAAACCTAAAAAACCCTAGAAAACCCTAAAAAACCTTAAAAGTTCTTGAAAACCCTAGAAAAGTCTAAAAAAATCCTGAAAACCCAAAAAACCCTAAAAACTCTAGAAAACTACAAAAAATACTAAAAACAGTAGAAAACCTAGAAAACTCTAAAAAAACCCTGAAAAACACTAAACATTCTAGAAAACCCTAAAAATCTAAGAAAACCCTATAAATTCTAGAAAACCCTAAAAATTCCTAAACCCTAAACACTAAACAATAAGGATTTAAGGTATTCTAGAATTTTTAGGATTTTTTTTCTAGAAAACCATAAAACCCCTAAAAACCCTAGAACACCCTAAAAAACCCTGGAAAACCCTAAAAATCCTAGAAAACTCTAAACAACTCTAGAAAATCCTAGAAAACTCTAAAAAACTCTAGAAAATTCTAAAAAACCCTAAAAATTCTAGAAAACCCTAGAAACCCTAAAAAATCCTGAGAAACCCTAGAAAACTCTAAAAAACCATAAAAACCTTAGAAAACCCTAGACAACTCTATAAAACTGTAAAAACCGTAGAGAACTCTAGAAAACCATAAAAACCCAAAACAAAACCCTGAAAAATCCTAGAAAACTCTAAAAATCCTAAAAACCCTAGAAAACTTAAAAAACCCCTAAAAACCCTAGAAAACCCTAAAAAGCATAAAATTTCTAGAAAATCCTAAACATCCTACAAATCCCAAAAAAAATCCAAAAAATCCTAGAAAACCCTAAAAATCCCTAAAAAATCATATAAACCCTAGAAATCCTAAAAACCCTAGAAAACCATAAAAACCCCTAAAAATCCTAGAAAACCCTAAAAAAAGCATAAAATTCTAAGAAAACCCTAAATATCCTAGAAAACCCAAAAAACCCCGAAAAAAATCCTAGAAACCCTAAAAAACCCTAGAAAACCATATAAATCCTAGAAAGCCTAAAAAACACTTGAAAACCCTAAGAAATCCTAAAACTCTAGAAAACTCTAAAAACCCTAGAAAATTCTAAAAAAAACCCTAGAAAACCCTAGAAAACTCTAAACAACCCTAAAAACCCTTGAAAATCCTACAAATCTCTAACAAAAACCCTAAAAACCCAAGAAAACCCTATAAACCCTAGAAATCCTAAAATGCCCTAGAAAACCATAAAAACACCTAGAAACCCTAGAAAATCCTAATAAATCCTAAAATCCTAGAAAACTTTAAAAAACTCTGGAAACCCTAAAAAGCACTAGAAATCCTAGAAAACCCTAAAAAATCCTAAAAATCCTAGAAAAACCTAAAAAATGCTAAAAACCCTAGAAAACTCTAAAAATCATAGTAATTTTTAAAAAACTCTAAAAAGCACCAGAAATCCTAGAAAACCCTAAAAATTTTAAAAATACTAGAAAACCCTAAAAAAGGCTAAAAATCCCTGAAACCCCCTAGAAAACTATAAAGAATCCTAAATACCCTGGAAAACTATAAGAAAAAAAACCGCTACAAATCTTAGAAAACAATAAAAATTATAGAAAACCTTAAAAAACACTAGAAAACCCTAGAAACCCCTAAAAATCCTAGAAAACCCTAAAAACTATAGTAAACCATAAAAACCCTAGAAATCCTAGAAAACACTATAAACCGAAAAACCCTAAAGTTTTTCTAGGGGTTTTTAGGGTATCGGGTTTAGGGTTTAGTGTTTTTTAGGGTTTTCTAGGGTTTTTAGGATTTTTAGGGTTTTCTATGGTTTTTAGGGTTTTCTAGGGTTTTTAGGGTTTTGCTAGTATTTTTCAGGGTTTTTTAGGATTTTAGGTTTTTTAAGGTTTTCTTGGGCTTTTATGGTTTTTTAGGGGTTTTCGGATTTTTATGGTTTTCTAGGGTTTTTAGAGTTTTTAGGATTTTTTAGGGTTTTTAGAGTTTTCTACGTTTTTTCAGGGTTTTTAGGGTATTTAGGGTTTTCTAGGATTTTTTAGGGCTTTTAGTATTTTCTAGGGTTCTCTAGAGTTTTTCAAAGTTTTCTAGGATTTTTTTGGTCTTCTATGGTTTTTAGGGTTTTTTTTATGGTTTTCTAGGTTTTTTAGAGTTTTTTAGAGTTTTCTACGTTTTTTCAGGGGTTTTTAGGGTATTTACGGTTTTCTAGGATTTTTTAGGGTTTTTTAGAGTTTTTCAAAGTTTTCTAGGATTTTTTTGGTCTTCTATGGTTTTTAGGGTTTTTTTTATGGTTTTCTAGGATTTTTAGGATTTTTTAGAGTTTTCTAGGGTTTTTCCGGGTTTTTTTAGGGTATTTAGGGTTTTTAGGATTTTCTAGGGTTTCTTGGAATTTTTAGAGTTTTCTAGAGTATTTTAAAGTTTTCAAGGATTTTTTTGGTTTTCTAGGATTTTTAGGGTTTTTTTTATGGTTTTCTAGGGTTTTTTAGGATTTTTGGAGTTTTTTGGGATCTTCTAGGATTTTTAGGGTTTTTTAGGATTTTCTAGAGTGTTTAGGTTTTTCTTGAATTTTTTAAAGTTTTCTAAGATTTTTATGGTTTTCTAGAGTTTTTTAGGGTTTTCTAGGGTTTTTACGGTTTTTTATAGTTTTCTGAGATTTTTAGGATTTTCTAGGATTTTGACGGTTTTTTAGGGATTTCTAACGTTTTTAGGGTTTTCTATGGTTTTCAGGGTTTTTAGGGATTTCTAAGATTTTCTACAGTTTCTTATGGTTTTCTGGGGTTCTCTAGGATTTTTAGGATTTTCTGGGATTTTCTAGAGTTTTTTAAAGTTTTCTAGGATTTTTTTGGTTTTCTATGGTTTTCTGGGATTTTTCGGGTTTTTTAGAGTTTTCTAGGGTTTTCTAGGATTTTTTAGAGTTTTCTAGGGTTTTTCAGGGTTTTTTAGGGTATTTAGGGTTTTATAGGGTTTTTAAGATTTTTTAGAAATTTCTAGGGTTTTTAGGTATTTTTAGGGTTTTCTAGGATTTTTAGGGTTTTCTCTGTGTTTTAGGGTTTTCTATAATTTTTTAAAGTTTTCTAGAATTTTTATGGTTTTCTAGTGTTTTTTAGGGTTTTTAGGATTTTTTATGGTTTTCTAGGATTTTTTATGGTTTTCTAGGATTTTTGGGGTTTGTTTGGAATTTCTAGGATTTTTAACAATTTTTATGATTTTTAGGGTTTTGAGGATTTTTTAGGCTTTTCAGGGTTTTTAGGATTTTTTCATCCTTCTAGAGTTTTTTAGGATTTTCTAGGATTTTTAGGGTTTCTAGAAAGGGTTTTTTTTCTAGAAACTCAAAAACCCCTAGAAAACTACTAAAAAACCTAAAAACCAAATAAAATCCTAGAAAACTCTAAAAAACCCTGAAAACCCTAAAAAACCTTAAACGACCCTAAAAACCCTAGAAAATCTTAGAATACCCATAAAATCCTAAAGCACCTAGAAAATCCTGAAAAACACTAGAAAACCCTAAAAACCCATAAAAAAACCCTAAAAATCCTAGAAAACCTAAAAAACCCTAAAAACCCCTAGAAAACCCTAAAACCCTAAAAACCCTAGAAAAGCATAAAGATCCTAGAAAACTTTTAAAAACACGAGAAAATCCTAGAAAACCCTAAAAAACCATAAAAACACAAGAAAACCCTAAAAACTTTGAAAAACCCAAAAAAACTATAAAAAAAATCCTAGAACTCGTAGAAAACCCTAGAAAAGTCTAAAAATTCCTGAAAACCCTAAAAACCCTAGAAAACCCTAAAAAACCTTAAAAGTTCTTGAAAACCCTAGAAAACTCTAAAAAAACCCTGAAAAATACTAAACATTCTAGAAAATCCTAAAAATAAAAGAAAAACCTAAAAATTCTAGAAAACCCTAAAAACTCCTAAACCCTAAACTCTAAACACTAACCCTTAAGGATTTAGGATTTTCTAGAATTTTTAGGGTTTTTTTTCTAGAAAACCATAAAAAATCCTAAAAATCCTAGTACACCCTAAAAACCCTGGAAAATCATAAAAATCCTAGAAAACTCTAAAAAACTCTAGAAAACCCTAGAAAATTCTAAAAAACTCTAGAAAATCCTAAAAAATCCTAAAAATCCTAGAAAACCCTAAAAATCTTAGAAAACCACAAAAATAATAGAAAACTCTAAAAAACTCTAGAAAACTCTATAAACCCTAGAAAATCCTAAAAATCCGAAAAAAGCATAAAAACCCGTAAAAACCATAGAAACCCCTAAAAAACCGTAAAAAACCTAGAAAATCATAAAAATCTTAGAAAACGCTAGAAAAGCCCTAGAAATCCTAGAAAACCAAGAAAACCCTAAAAAACCTTAGAAATCCTAGATAACCCTAAAAAAATGCTAAAATTCCGAGAAAACCCTAGAAAACCATAAAAAACCTAAAAACCCTAAAAACCCTAGAAAACCGTAAAAATTCTAGAAAACCCTAACAAATCTTAGAAAACCTTAAAAAACCCTAAAAATCCTAGATAACCCGAAAACACCCTAAAAACCCTGGAAAACCCTAGAAAACTCCTAAAACCCTAAAAAATCCTGAGAAACCCTAGAAAACTCTAAAAACCCAAAAAAATCCTGAAAAATCCTAGAAAACTCTAAAAACCCTAAAAACCCTAGAAAACTCTAAAAAACCCTAAAAACCGTAGAAAATCCTAAAAAAGCATAAAACTCCTAGAAAACCCTAAAAACCCTAGAAAACCCTAAAAAACACCGAAAAAATCCTAGAAAATCATATAAACCCTAGAAATCTTAAAAAATCCTAGAACACCATAAAAACACCTAAAAACCCTAGAAAAGCATAAAATTCCTAGAAAACCCTAAATATCGTAGAAAAACCTAAAAAAGCATAAAACTCCTAGAAAACCCTAAGAACCCTCGAAAACCCTAAAAACTCCGAAAAAATCCTAGAAAACCCTAAAAAATCCTAGAAAACCATATAAACCCTAGAAATTCTAAAAAACCCTAGAACACCATAAATACACCTAAAAACCCTAGAAAAGCTTAAAATTCCTAGAAAACCCTAAATATCGTAGAAAAACCTAAAAACCGCGAAAAAATCCTAGAAAACCCTAAAATCCCTAGCTAAAAACCCTAAAAAACCATAAAAACCGTAGAAAATCTAGAAAACTATAATAAACCCTGGAAAACCCTAAAACCCTAGTAAACTATAAAAAAATCCTAAAAACCGTAGAAAACCTAGAAAACTCTAAAAAACCCTGAAAAACCTAAAAAACCCTAGAAAATCCTAGAAAACCCTGAAAACCGTAAAAATTCTAGAAAACCCTAAAAACCATATAAAACCCAAAAAACTCCTAAAAACTCTAAAAACCCCTAAAAAAATCTTTGAAAACCATAAAAAATGCTAAAAATCCTACATAACCCTAAAAATCCTGGAAACCCCTAAAACCCCTAGAAAACCCTAAAAACCCTAAAAAATCCTGAGAAACCCTAGAAAATTCTAAAAAACCATAAAAACCTTAGAAAACCCTAGACAACTCTATAAAACTGTAAAAACCGTAGAAAACTCTAGAAAACCATAAAAACCAAAAAAAACCCTGAAAAATCCTAGAAAACTCTAAAAATCCTAAAAACCCTAGAAAACTTAAAAAACCCCTAAAAATCCTAGAAAACCCTAAAAAGCATTAAATTTCTAGAAAATCCTAAATATCCTACAAAACCCAAAAAAAACCCAAAAAATCCTAGAAAACCCTAAAAAACTCTAAAAAATCATATAAAGCCTAGAAATCCTAAAAAATCCTAGAAAACCATAAAAACCCTAAAAACCCTAGAAAACCCTAAAAAAAGCATAAAATTCTTAGAAAACCCTAAATATCCTAGAAAACCCAAAAAACCCTGAAAAAATCCTACAAACCCTAAAAAAACCCTAGAAAACCATATAAATCCTAAAAAGCCTAAAAAACACTTGAAAACCCTAAGAAACCTAAAAAACCCTAGAAAACCCTAACCTTAAAAGTTCTTGAAAACCCTAGAAAAGTCTAAAAAAATCCTGAAAACCCAAAAAACCCTTTTCTAGAAAACTACAAAAAATACTAAAAACAGTAGAAAACCTAGAAAACTCTAAAAAAACCCTGAAAAACACTAAACATTCTAGAAAACCCTAAAAATCTAAGAAAACCCTATAAATTCTAGAAAACCCTAAAAATTCCTAAACCCTAAACCCTAAACACTAAACAATAAGGATTTAAGGTATTCTAGAATTTTTAGGATTTTTTTTCTAGAAAACCATAAAACCCCTAAAAACCCTAGAACACCCTAAAAAATCCTGGAAAACCCTAAAAATCCTAGAAAACTCTAAACAACTCTAGAAAATCCTAGAAAACTCTAAAAAACTCTAGAAAATTCTAAAAAACCCTAAAAATTCTAGAAAACCCTAAAAACCCTAAAAAATCCTGAGAAACCCTAGAAAACTCTAAAAAACCATAAAAACCTTAGAAAACCCTAGACAACTATATAAAACTGTAAAAACCGTAGAGAACTCTAGAAAACCATAAAAACCCAAAACAAAACCCTGAAAAATCCTAGAAAACTCTAAAAATCCTAAAAACCCTAGAAAACTTAAAAAACCCCTAAAAAACCTAGAAAACCCTAAAAAGCATAAAATTTCTAGAAAAACCTAAACATCCTACAAATCCCAAAAAAAATCCAAAAAATCCTAGAAAACCCTAAAAATCCCTAAAAAATCATATAAACCCTAGAAATCCTAAAAACCCTAGAAAACCATAAAAACCCCTAAAAATCCTAGAAAACCCTAAAAAAAAGCATAAAATTCTAAGAAAACCCTAAATATCCTAGAAAACCCAAAAAACCCCGAAAAAAATCCTAGAAACCCTAAAAAACCCTAGAAAACCATATAAATCCTAGAAAGCCTAAAAAACACTTGAAAACCCTAAGAAACCTTAAAACTCTAGAAAACTCTAAAAACCCTAAAAACCCTAGAAAATTCTAAAAAAACCCTAGAAAACCCTAGAAAACTCTAAAAAACCCTAAAAACCCTAGAAAATCCTACAAATCTCTAACAAAAACCCTAAAAACCCAAGAAAACCCTATAAACCCTAGAAATCCTAAAATGCCCTAGAAAACCATAAAAACACCTAGAAACCCTAGAAAACCCTAATAAATCCTAAAAATCCTAGAAATCTTTAAAAAACTCTGGAAAACACTAGAAAATTCTAGAAAACCCTAAAAACCCTAGAACACCTAAAAACTCTAAAAAACCATAAAAACCGTAGAAAACCTAGAAAACTCTAATAAACCGTGGAAAACCCTAAAAACCCTAGAAAACTATAAAAAATCCTAAAAACCGTAGAAAACCTAGAAAACTCTAAAAAATTCTGAAAAACCTAAAAAACCCTAGAAAATCCTAGAAAACCCTGAAAACCGTAAAAATTCTAGAAAATCCTAAAAACCATATAAAACCCAAAAAAATCCTAAAAATTCTAAAAACCCCTAAAAAATCCTAGAAAACCATAAAAAATGCTAAAAATCCTACATAACCCTAAAAACCCTGGAAACTCCTAAAACTCCTAGAAAATCCTAAAAACTCTAAAAAATCCTAAGAAACCCTAGAAAACTCTAAAAAACCATAAAAACCCTAGACAACTCTATAAAACTGTAAAAACCGTAGAAAACTCTAGAAAACCATAAAAACCCAAAAAACCCTGAAAAATCCTAGAAAACTCTAAAAATCCTAAAAACACTAGAAAACTTAAAAAACCCCTAAAAACCCTAGAAAATCCTAAAAAGCATAACATTTCTAGAAAATCCTAAATATCCTACAAAACCAAAAAAATCCTAGAAAACCCTACAAAACCATATAAACCCTAGAAAACCCTAGAAAACCATAAAAACCCCTAAAAAACCTAGAAAACCCTAAGAAACCCTAGAAAACCCTAAAAAAAGCTTCAAATTCTTAGAAAACCCTAAATATCCTAGAAAACCCAAAAAACCCCAAAAAAATCCTAGAAACCCTAAAAAACCCTAGAAAACCATATAAACCCTAGAAATCCTAAAAGACACTTGAAAACCCTAAGAAACCCTAGAAAACTCTAAAAAACCCTAAAAACCCTAGAAAACCCTACAAAACTCTAACAAAAACCCTAAAAACCCAAACAAACCCTAGAAATCCTAAAATGCCCTAGAAAACCATATAAACCCCTAGAAACCCTAGAAAACCCTAAAAAATCCTAAAAATACTAGAAAACTTTAAAAAACTCTGGAAAACACTAGAAAATTCTAAAAAACCGTAAAAAGCACTAGAAATCCTAGAAACCCTAGAAAACCATAAAAAACCTTAAATACCCTGGAAAACCCTAAAAAAAACCTTAAAAACCTTAGAAAACCTTAAAAGTCATAGATATTTTTAAAAAACTCTAAAAAACCCCTAAAAAGCAGTAGAAAACTTAGAAAACAATAAAAATCATAGAAAACTTTAAAAAACTCTAGAAACCCTAGAAACCCTAGAAACCCCTAAAAATCCTAGAAAACCCTAAAAACTATAATAAACCGTAAAAATCCTAAAAACCCTAGAAAACACTAAAAACCCTAAAAAACTACAAACAACACTAGAAAACTCATAAAAACTCTAGAAAACTCAAAACACCTCTAGGGTTTTAGTGTTTTCTAAGGTTTTTTAGGGTTTTCTAGGGATTTTAGGATTTTTTAGGGTTTTTTATTGTTGTTAGGGATAGGGTTTTCTAGGGTTTATAGGGTTTTTTAGTATTTTCTAGGGTTTCATTGGTTTTCTAGAGTTTTTAGAGTTTTTTAGCGTTTTTTAGGGTTAGGGTTTTCTAGGATTTTTACTGTTTACTTGGGATTTTTTAGGGATTTCGAGGATTTTTTAGGTTTTCTAGGGTTTTGTAGCATTTTCTAGGGTTTTTAGGGTTTTTACAGTTTTTTAGAGTTTCCTAGGATTTTTGGGGTTTTTTAGGGTTTTCTAGTGTTTTTATGTTTTTTTAGGGTTTTTTAGCATTTTCTAGGGTTTTCTAGGGCTTTTTAGGGGCTTTAGGATTTTTCTAGGGTTTTTTAGTGTTTTCTAGGGTTTTTAGTGTTTTCTTGTGTTTGTAGAGTTTTTCAAGGTTTTTAGGGTTTTCTAGGGTTTTTTAGGGTTTTCTAGGGTTTTTACGGTTTTTAATGGTTTAAGGGTTTTTTAGGATTTTCTAGAATTTTTAGAGTTTTTTAGGATTCTCTAGGATTTTTAGGATTTTTTAGGGATTTTAGGATTTTTTTTTTTTAGGTTTTCTAGCTTTTTTTAGGGTTTTTTAGGGATATCTAGGGGTTTTTAGCGTTTTTTTGGGTTTTTTTAGGGTTTTTTAGGGTTTTTAGGATTTTTTTAGGATTTTCTAGGACTTTTTAGATTTTTTAGGATTTTCTATGATTTTCTAAGGTTTTCTAGGGTTTCTTACAGGGTTTTTTGAGGTTTTCTAGGATTTTCTAGAGTTTTAAGAGTTTTTTAGAGTTCTCTATGGGTTTTTTTTGGATTTGGATTCTCTAAAGTTTCAATTACACTTTAGAGAATAAAGTGTGATCTCTCATCATTTATTTTATTGGTGGGACCAAAAATAAATATGAGAGAGAAACCATTCAAAGATAGAAGATCACACTTTACCCTCTAAAGTACAAATTTAAAATTTAGAGGATCCAAATTCGTTTTTTTTAGAGTTTTCTAGGGTTTTTTAGTATTTTCGAGGATTTTTAGCGTTTTTTACGGTTTTTTATGGATTTCTAGGGTTTTTTATGTTTTCTAGGGTTTCGTAGCGTTTTCTAAGGTTTTGTAGTTTCTTTAGTGTTTTCTAGGGTTTTTTAAGGTCTTAGGATTTTTTAGGGTTTTTAGGGTTTTCTAGGGTTTTAAGGGTTTTTTAGGATTTTCTATGGTTGTTGCCTTTTATGGTTTTCTGTTTTTTAGGGGTTTCTAGGATTTTCTAAAATCTTTTAGGGTGTTTTAGGATTTTCTAGGGTTTTTAGGGTTTTTTAGGTTTTTTAACCCTAAAAACTCTAGAAAACACTAAAAAACCCTACAAAACCATAGAAAACGCGAAAAAACCCTAAAATCTCTAAAAAAAAAAACCCTAGAAATCCCTAAGAAACCCCTAGTAAACACTAAAAACCATAGAAAAACCTAAAAAACCCTAAAAATCATAGAAAACCCTAGAAATCCTAAGAACCCTAGAAAATCCTAAAAATATTTAAAATTCTTGAAAACCCTAAACACCCTAAAAAACTATAAAAAAAAATCCTAAAAACCGTAGAAAGCCCGATAAAACTCAAAAAACGCTGAAAACCCTAGGAAATCGTAGAAAATCCTAAGATACCTAAAAACACTAAAGATACTAGAAAATCCTAAAAATCCTAGAAAATCCTAAAAAATCCTAAAAATTCTGGAAAACCTAAAAAACCCTAAAAACCCTAGAAAACCCTAGAAAACTCTAAAAAACCCTAAAAACCCCAGAAAACTCTAGAAAACGATAAAACCCCCAAAAAAAAATCCTAGATAACTCTAAAAAACCCTAAAAACCGTCGAAAACCCTAAAAGAGCATAAAATTCCTAGAAAACCCTACAAACCATTGAAAACCCTAAATATCCTAGAAAACCCTAAAAATCCCGAAAAAATCCTAGAAAACCCTAAAAAACCCTAGAAAACAATATATAAACCCTAGAAATCCTAAAAAACCCTAGAAAACCATAAAATACCTAAAAATCCTAGAAAACCACAAATATCCTAAAAAACTCTAAAATCTGTGAAAAAATCCTAGAAAATCCAAGAAACCCTCGAAAACCACAAAAATCGTAGAAAACTTTACAAAACTCTTGAAAACCCCAGAAAACCCTAGAAAATCCTAAAAATATTAGAAACCAAAAAAATCCTAGAAAACTCTAAAAAACCCAGAAAACCCTAGAAAATCCTAAAAAATCCTATAAATTCTAAAAATCCTAAAAAATCCTAAAAAACCATCAAAACTCCTAAAAATCCTAGAAAATCCTAAAAACCCTCGAAAACCATAAAAATCCTAAAAAACTTAAAAAAGCTCTAGAAATCCTAGAAATCCCCTAAAAAATACTAGAAAACCATAAAACACCCTAGAGAAACACTAAAAACCTATAGAAACCCCTAGAAAACTCGAAAAATCTTAGAAAATCCTAAAAATTCTTGAAAACCCTAAAAACCCTAGAAAACCCTAAAAACCCTTAAAAATCCTAAAAAACTATAGAAAATTCAATAAATCGTAGAAAACATGAGAAACCCTAGAAAATCCTAAAAAAACGTAAAAATTCTGGGAAGACCTAAATAAACCTAGAAAACAATTAAAAAAACCATAAACACCCTAGAAAACCCTAAAAAATTCTAAAAACCCTAGAAAATCATGAGAAACCCTAGAAAACTCTAAAAAACCATAAAACTCTAGAAAAACCTAAAAAACTCTAAAAAATCCTAGAAAACTCTAGAGTACCATAAAAACAAAAAAAAAATCCTGAAAAACTCGAGAAAATTCTTGAAAAACCCTAAACCTTGAAAAACCCTAAAACCCTACAAAATCCTAAGAACCCTAAAAAACTTTTAAAAACTCGAGAAAATCCTAGAAAATCCTAAAAAATCCAAGAAAATCCTAAAAACCCTGAAAAACCCTAGGAAACTATAAAAAATCGTAGAAACCGTAGAAAACCCAAGAAAACTCTAAAAAACGCTGAAAATCCTAGAAACCCCTAAAAATCCTAGAAAACCCTAAAAAACCTTAAAAATTCATGAAAAACATAAAAACCTAAAAGCCCTTAAAAACCCTAGAAAACTATAAAAAATCCTAAAAACCGTAGAAAACCTAGCAAACTCTAAAAAATCCTAAAAAACCTAAAAACCTTAGAATATCCTAGAAAACCCTGAAAACCGTAAAAATTCTAGAAAACCCTAAAGACCCTAGAAAACGCAAAAAAAATCCTAAAAATTCTAGAAACCCCTAAAAAATCCTAAAAAACCATAAAAAATGCTAAAAATCCTAAAAAATCCCGAGAAACCCTAGAGAACTCTAAAAAACCATAAAAACCTTAGAAAACCCTAGACAACTCTATAAAACTCTAAAAACGTAGAAAACTCTAGAAAACCATAAAAACCCAAAAAAACCCAGAAAAATCCTAGAAAACTCTAAAAATGCTAAAAACCCTAGAAAACTTAAAAAACCCCTAAAATCCCTAGAAATTCCTAAAAAGCATAAAATTCTAGAAAATCCTAAATATCCAACAAAACCCAAAAAATCCTAGAAAACCCTAAAAAAACCCTAGAAAACCCTAGAAAACTCTAAAAACCCTAAAAAGCCTAGAAAACCGTACAAAACTCTAGCAAAAACCCTAAAAACCCAAGAAAACCCTATAAACCCGAGATATCCTAAAATGCCCTAGAAAACCCTAGAAAATCCTAAATATCCTAGAAAACCCAAAAAACCCCGAAAAAATCCCAGAAAGCCTAAAAAAACCCTAGAAAACCATATAAACCCTAGAAAGCCTAAAAAAAACTTGAAAACCCTAAGAAACCTTAAAACCCTAGAAAACCCTAAGAAACCCTAAAACACCTAGAAAACTCTAAAATAAAACCCTAGAAAACCCTAGAAAACTCTAAAAAACCCTAAAAAGCCTAGAAAAACCTACAAAACTCTAACAAAAATCCTAAAAACCCAAGAAAACCCTATAAACCCTAGAAATCCTAAAATGCCCGAGAAAACCATAAAAACCCCTAGAAACCCCAGAAAACCCTAATAAATCCTAAAAATGCTAGAAAACTTTAAAAAACTCTGGAAAACACAAGAAAATACTAAAAAAACCCTAAAAAGCACTAGAAATCCTAGAAAACCCTAAAAAGCCCTAAAAATCCTAGAAAAACCTAAAAAATGCTAAAAACCCTAGAAAACCATAAAAACCTTAAATACCCTGGAAAACCCTAAAAAAATCTTAAAAAGCTTAGAAAACACTAAAAATCATAGAAATTTTTTAAAAACTCTAAAAAACCCTAAAAAGCACTACAAATTCTAGAAAACCCTAAAAATCCTAAAAATACTAGAAAACCCTAAAAAATGCTAAAAATCCTAGAAACCTCTAAAAAACTATAAACAATCCTAAATACTCTAGAAAACTATAAAATAAACCGCTAAAAATCTTAGAAAACAATAAAAATCATCGAAAACTTTAAAAAACTCTAAAAAACCCTAGAAAACCCTAAAAAATCCTAGAAAACCCTAGAAACCACTAAAAATCCTAGAAAACCCTAAAAACTATAGTAAACCACAAAAACCCTAAAAACCATAGAAAACACTAAAACCCAAAAAACCCTAAAGTTTTTCTAGGGGTTTTTAGGGTATAGGGTTTAGGGTTTAGTGTTTTTTAGGGTTTTCTAGGGTTTTTAGGGTTTTGCTAATATTTTTCAGGGTTTTTTTAGGATTTTAGGTTTTTTAAGGTTTTCTAGGGCTTTTATAGTTTTTTAGGGGATTTCGAATTTTTATTCCTTTCTAGGGTTTTTAGAGTTTTCTACGTTTTTTCAGGGGTTTTTAGGGTATTTAGGGTTTTCTTGGATTTTTTATGGTTTTTTAGTATTTTCTAGGGTTTTCTAGAGTTTTTCAAAGTCTTCTACGGTTTTTAGGGTTTTTTTAATGGTTTTCTACGATTTTTAGGATTTTTTACAGTTTTCTAGGGTTTTTCCGGGGTTTTTAGGGTATTTAGGGTTTTTAGGAGTTTTTAGGATTTTCTAGGGTTTCTTGGAATTTTTAGAGTTTTCTAGTGTTTTTTAAAGCTTTCAAGAATTTTTTTGGTTTTCTAGGATTTTTAGGGGTTTTTTATGGTTTTCTAGGGATTTTTAGGATTTTTGGAGTTTTTTAGGATCTTCTAGAATTTTTATGGTTTTTTAGGGTTTTCTAGTGTTTAGGTTTTTCTAGAATTTTTTAAACTTTTCTAAGATTTTTATGGTTTTCTAGGGTTTTTACGGTTTTTTATAGTTTTCTAGGATTTTTAGGATTTTCTAGGATTTTTACAGTTTTTTAGGGATTTCTAACGTTTTTAGGGTTTTCTAAGATTTTCAGGGTTTTTTAGGGATTTCTAAGATTTTCTAGATTTTCTTACGGTTTTCTGGGGTTTTCTAGGGTTTTTAGGATTTTCTAGAATTTTCTAGAGTTTTTTAAAGTTTTCTAGGATTTTTTTGGTTTTCTATGGTTTTCTGGGATTTTTCGGATTTTTTAGAGTTTTCTAGAATTTTTAGGATTCTTTAGAGTTTTCTAAGGTTTTTCAGGATTTTTTAGGGTATTTAGGGTTTTATAGGGTTTTTAGGATTTTTTAGAATTTTCTAGGGTTTTTACGTATTTTTAGGGTTTTCTAAGATTTTCTACAGTTTTTTAAAGTTTTCTAGAATTTTTAGGATTTTTTAGGGTTTTCTAGAGTGTTTAGGATTTTCTATAATTTTTTAAAGTTTTCTATAATTTTTATGGTTTGTAGTGTTTTTTAGGATTTTTTATGGTTTTCTAGGTTTTTAGGGTTTTCTAGGATTTTTGGGGTTTCTTAGGAATTTCTAGGATTTTTAATGGTTTTTATGGTTTTTATGGTTTTATAGGGTTTTTAGAATTTTTTAGGCTTTTCAGGATTTTTAGGATTTTTTCATCCTTCTAGAGTTTTTTAGGATTTTCTAGGATTTTTAGGGTTTTCTAGAATTTTCAGGGTTTTTTTCTAGAAAACTCAAAAACCCCTAGAAAAACTACTAAAAAACCTAAAAACCGTAGAAAATCCTAGAAAACTCTAAAAAATTTTGAAAACCCTAGAAAACCTTAAACGACCCTAAAAACCCTAGAAAATCCTAGAATACCCTTAAAACCCTAAAGCACCTAGAAAATCCTGAAAAACACTAGAAAACCCTAAAAAACCATAAAAAAACCCTAGAAATCCTAGAAAACCTAAAAAATCCTAAAAATCCCTAGAAAACCCTAAAACCCTAAAAATTCTACAAAATCCTAAAAACCCTAGAAAAGTATAAAAATCCTAGAAAGCTTTTAAAAACACGAGAAAATCCTAAAAAACACTAAAGATTCTAGAAAACCCTAAAAAACTCTAAAAACACAAGAAAACCCTAGAAAACTCTAAAAAAACCCTGAAAAATACTAAAGATTCTAGAAAACCCTAAAAATTCTAGAAAACTCTAAACCCTAAAATTTTTAGGGTTTTCTAGAATTTTTAGGGTTTTTTTTCTAGAAAACTATAAAAAAAACCCTAAAAACCCTAGAACTCCCTAAAAAACCCTGGAAAACCATAAAAATCCTAGAAAACTCTAAAAAACTCTGGAAAATCCTAGAAACCTCTAAAAAACTCTAGAAAATCCTAAAAATCCTAGAAAACCCTAAAAACCTTAGAAAACCACAAAAATAATAGAAAACTCTAAAAAACTCTATAAAACTCTATAAACCCTAGAAAATCCTAAAAATCCAAGAAAAGCATAAAAACCCGTAAAAATCATAGAAAACGCTAAAAAACCGTAAAAACCCTAGAAAACCCTAAAAAATCTAGAAAACCCTAAAAAATCTTAGAAAACCTTAAAAAACCCTAGATAACCCTAAAAACCCTGGAAAACCGTAAAAATTCTAGAAAACCCTAAAAAATCTTAGAAAACCTTAAAAAACCCTAGATAACCCTAAAAACCCTGGAAAACCCTAAAACCCTAAAAAATCCTGAGAAACCTTAGAAAAGTCTAAAAACCCAAAAAAATCCTGAAAAATCCTAGAAAACTCTAAAAATCCTAAAAACCCTAGAAAACTCTAAAAAACCCTAAAAAAGCATAAAACTCCTAGAAAACCCTAAAAACTCCTAAAAATCATAGAAAATCCTTAAAAAAAACCCTAGAAATCCTAAAAAACCGTAGAACACCATAAAAACACATAAAAATCCTAGAAAAGCATAAAATTACTAGAAAACCCTAAATATCGTAGAAAAACCTAAAAACCGCGAAAAAATCCTAGAAAACCCTAGAACACCTAAAAAACACTAAAAAACCATAAAAGACCCTAGAAAATTTTAAAAATCCTAGACCCTAGAAAACCCTAAAAACCATAGAAAACCCTACAAAATCCTAAATTCCTAGAAACCATAAAAATCGTAGAAAACTTTTAAAAAATCTAGAAAATCCTAGAAAACTCTAAAAAACCCTAAAAGCATTAAAAACCCTAGAATCCTAAAAAATAAAAAAAACCCTATAAAACCCTAGAAAACTCTAAAAAAACCCTAAAAACCCTAGAAAACCCGGAAACACTAGAAATCCTAAAAGGCCCTAGAAAACCATAAAAACCCTAGAAAACTTTGGAAAACCCTAAAAAACCCTAGAAAACTATAAAAAAAAATCCTAAAAACCGTAGAAAACCTAGAAAACTCTAAAAAACCCTGAAAACCCTAAAAACCATATAAAACCCAAAAAAAATCCTAAAAATTCTAAAAACCCCTAGAAAACCCTAAAAACCCTAAAAATCCTACATAACCCTAAAAATCCTGGAAACCCTTAAAACCCCTAGAAAATCCGAAAAACCCTAAAAAATCCTGACAAACCCTAGAAAACTCTTAAAAACCATAAAAACCTTAGAAAACCCTAGACAACTCTATAAAACTGTAAAAACCGTAGAAAACTCTAGAAAACCATAAAAACTCAAAGAAACCCAGAAAAATCCTAGAAAACTCTAAAAATCCTAAAAACCCTAGAAAACTTAAAAAACCCTAAAAATCCTAGAAAACCCTAAAAAGCATTAAATTTCTAGAAAATCCTAAATATCCTACAAAACCCAAAAAAAAAACCCAAAAAATCCTAGAAGACCCTAAAAAACACTAAAAAATCATATAAACCCTAGAAATCCTAAAAAACCCTAGAAAACCATAAAAACCCCTAAAAACCCTAGAAAACCCTAAAAAAGCAAAAAATTCTTAGAAAACCCTAAATATCCTAGAAAACCCAAAAAACCCCGAAAAAATCCTACAAACCCTAAAAAATCCTAGAAAACCATATAAATCCTAAAAAGCCTAAAAAACACTTGAAAACCCTAAGAAACCTTAAAACCCTAGAAAACTCTAAAAACCCTAAAAACCCTAGAAAATTCTAAAAAAACCCTAGAAACCCCTAGAAAACTCTAAAATACCCAAAAAAACCTAGAAAACCCTACAAATATCTAACAAAAACCCTAAAAACCCAAGAAAATCCTATAAACCCTAGAAATCCTAAAATGCCCTAGAAAACCATAAAAACCCCTAGAAAACCTAGAAAACCCTATTAAATCCTAAAAATCCTAGAAAACTTTAAAAAACTCTGGAAACCCTAAAAAGCACTAGAAATTCTAGAAAACCCTAAAAAATCCTAAAAATCCTAGAAAAACCTAAAAAATGCTAAAAACCCTAGAAAACCATAAAAGACCTTAAATACCCTGGAAAACCCTAAAAAAGGCTAAAAATACCTGAAACCCCTAGAAAACTATAAAGAATCCTAAATACCCTAGAAAACTATAAAAAAAAAGCCGCTAAAAATCTTAAAAAACAATAAAAATTATAGAAAACTTTAAAAAACACTAGAAAACCCTAGAAACCCCTAAAAATCCTAGAAAACCCTAAAAACTATAGTAAACCATAAAAACCCTAGAAATCCTAGAAAACACTATAAACCGAAAAACCCTAAAGTTTTTCTAGGGTTTTTAGGGTATAGGGTTTAGGGTTTAGTGTTTTTTAGGATTGTCTAGGGTTTTTAGGATTTTTTGGGTTTTCTATGGTTTTTAGGGTTTTGCTAGTATTTTTCAGGGTTTTTTAGGATTTTAGGTTTTTTAAGGTTTTCTTGGGCTTTTATGGTTTTTTAGGGGTTTTCGGATTTTTATGGTTTTCTAGGGTTTTTAGAGTTTTTAGGGTTTTTTAGGGTTTTTAGAGTTTTTTAGAGTTTTCTACGTTTTTTCAGGGGTTTTTAGGGTATTTAGGGTTTTCTAGGATTTTTTAGGGTTTTTAGTATTTTCTAGGGTTTTCTAGAGTTTTTCAAAGTTTTCTAGGATTTTTTTGGTCTTCTATGGTTTTTAGGGTTTTTTTATGGCTTTCTAGGTTTTTTAGAGTTTTTTAGAGTTTTCTACGTTTTTTCAGGGGATTTTAGGGTATTTACAGTTTTCTAGGATTTTTTAGGGTTTTTTAGAGTTTTTCAAAGTTTTCTAGATTTTTTTGGTCTTCTATGGTTTTTAGGGTTTTTTTTATGGTTTTCTAGGATTTTTAGGATTTTTTAGAGTTTTCTAGGGATTTTCCGGGTTTTTTTAGGGTATTTAGGGTTTTTAGGATTTTCTAGGGTTTCTTGGAATTTTATAGAGTTTTCTAGAGTTTTTTAAAGTTTTCAAGGATTTTTTTGGTTTTCTAGGATTTTTAGGGTTTTTTTATGGTTTTCTAGGGTTTTTTAGGATTTTTGGAGTTTTTTGGGATCTTCTAGGATTTTTAGGGTTTTTTAGGATTTTCTAGAGTGTTTAGGTTTTTCTTGAATTTTTTTTAAACTTTTCTAAGATTGGTTTTCTAGAGTTTTTTAGGGTTTTCTAGGGTTTTTACGGTTTTTTATAGTTTTCTAAGATTTTTAGGATTTTCTAGGATTTTGACGGTTTTTTAGGGATTTCTAACGTTTTTAGGGTTTTCTATGGTTTTCAGGGTTTTTAGGGATTTCTAAGATTTTCTACAGTTTCTTATGGTTTTCTGGGGTTCTCTAGGGTTTTTAGGATTTTCTAGGATTTTCTAGTGTTTTTTAAAGTTTTCTAGGATTTTTTTGGTTTTCTATGGTTTTCTGGGATTTTTCGGGTTTTTTAGAGTTTTCTAGGGTTTTCTAGGATTTTTTAGAGTTTTCTAAGGTTTTTCAGGGTTTTTTAGGGTATTTAGAGTTTTATAGGGTTTTTAGGATTTTTTAGAAATTTCTAGGGTTTTTAGGTTTTTTTAGGGTTTTCTAGGATTTTCTACAGTTTTTTAAAATTTTCTAGGATTTTTAGGGTTTTCTAGAGTGTTTTAGGGTTTTCTATAATTTTTTAACGTTTTCTAGAATTTTTATGGTTTTCTAGTGTTTTTTAGGGTTTTCTAGGGTTTTTAGAGTTTTTTATGGTTTTCTAGGATTTTTTATGGTTTTCTAGGATTTTTGGGGTTTGTTAGGAATTTCTAGGATTTTTAACAATTTTTATGATTTTTAGGGTTTTGAGGATTTTTTAGGCTTTTCAGGGTTTTTAGGATTTTTTTCATCCTTCTAGAGTTTTTTAGGATTTTCTAGGATTTTTTGGGTTTCTAAAAAGGGTTTTTTTTCTAGAAACTCAAAAACCCTTAGAAAACTACTAAAAAACCTAAAAACCAAAGAAAATACTAGAAAACTCTAAAAAACCCTGAAAACCCTAAAAAACCTTAAACGACCCTAAAAACCCTAGAAAATCTTAGAATACCCGTAAAATCCTAAAGCACCTAGAAAATCCTGAAAAACACTAGAAAACCCTAAAAACCCATAAAAAACCCTAAAAATCCTAGAAAACCTAAAAAACCCTAAAAACCCCTAGAAAACTCTAAAACCCTAAAAACCCTAGAAAAGCATAAAGATCCTAGAAAACTTTTAAAAACACGAGAAAATCCTAGAAAACCCTAAAAAACCATAAAAACACAAGAAAACCCTAAAAACTTTGAAAAACGCAAGAAAACTATAAAAAAATCCTAGAACTCGTAGAAAACCCTAGAAAAGACTAAAAAATCCTGAAAACCCTAAAAACCCTAGAAAACCCTAAAAAACCTTAAAAGTTCTTGAAAACCCTAAAAACCCTAGAAAACTACAAAAAATACTATTAAAAATAGTAGAAAACCTAGAAAACTCTAAAAAAACCCTGAAAAACACTAAACATTCTAGAAAATCCTAAAAATAAAAGAAAAACCTAAAAATTCTAGAAAACTCTAAAAAATCCTAAACCCTAAACTCTAAACACTAAACCTTAAGGATTTAGGATTTTCTAGAATTTTTAGGGTTTTTTTTTCTAGAAAACCATAAAAAATCCTAAAAATCCTAGTACACCCTAAAAAACCCTGGAAAATCATAAAAATCCTAGAAAACTTTAAAAACCTCTAGAAAACCCTAGAAAATTCTAAAAAACTCTAGAAAATCCTAAAAAACCCTAAAAATCCTAGAAAACCCTAAAAATCTTAGAAAACCACAAAAATAATAGAAAACTCTAAAAAACTCTAGAAAACTCTATAAACCCTAGAAAATCCTAAAAATCTGAAAAAAGCATAAAAACCCGTAAAAACCATAGAAAACCCTAAAAAACCGTAAAAAACCTAGAAAATCATAAAAATCTTAGAAAACGCTAGAAAAGCCCTAGAAATCCTAGATAACCCTTAAAAAAAGGCTAAAATTCCGAGAAAACCCTAGAAAACCATAAAAACCCTAGAAAACCGTAAAAATTCTAGAAAACCCTAAAAAATCTTAGAAAACCTTAAAAAACCCTAAAAATCCTAGATAACCCGAAAACACCCTAAAAACCCTGGAAAACCCTAGAAAACTCCTAAAACCCTAAAAAAATCCTGAGAAACCCTAGAAAACTCTAAAAACAAAAAAAAATCCTGAAAAATCCTAGAAAACTCTAAAAACCCTAGAAAACTCTAAAAAACCCTAAAAACCGTAGAAAATCCTAAAAAGGCATAAAACTCCTAGAAAACCCATAAAACCCTAGAAAACCCTAAAAAACTCCGAAAAAATCTTAGAAAACCATATAAACCCTAGAAATCCTAAAAAACCCTAGAACACCGTAAAAACACCTAAAAACCCTAGAAAAGCATAAAATTCCTACAAAACCCTAAATATCGTAGAAAAACCTAAAAAAGCATAAAACTCCTAGAAAACCCTAAAACCCCTCGAAAACCCTAAAAACTCCGAAAAAATCCTAGAAAACCCTAAAAAATCCTAGAAAACCATATAAACCCTAGAAATTCTAAAAAACCCTAGAACACCATAAATACACCTAAAAACCCTAGAAAAGCTTAAAATTCCTAGAAAACCCTAAATATCGTAGAAAAACCTAAAAACCGCGAAAAAATCCTAGAAAACCCTAAAAACCCTAGAACACCTAAAAAACCCTAAAAAACCATAAAAACCGTAGAAAATCTAGAAAACTATAATAAACCCTGGAAAACCCTAAAACCCTAGAAAACTATAAAAAAATCCTAAAAACCGTAGAAAACCTAGAAAACTCTAAAAAACCCTGAAAAACCTAAAAAACCCTAGAAAATCCTAGAAAACCCTGAAAACCGTAAAAATTCTAGAAAACCCTAAAAACCATATAAAACCCAAAAAAATCCTAAAAATTCTAAAAACCCCTAAAAAAATCTTTGAAAACCATAAAAAATGCTAAAAATCCTACATAACCCTAAAAATCCTGGAAACCCCTAAAACCCCTAGAAAACCCTAAAAACCCTAAAAAATCCTGAGAAACCCTAGAAAATTCTAAAAAACCATAAAAACCTTAGAAAATCCTAGAAAACTCTATAAAACTGTAAAAACCGTAGAAAACTCTAGAAAACCATAAAAACCGAAAAAAACCCTGAAAAATCCTAGAATACTCTAAAAATCCTAAAAACCCTAGAAAACTTAAAAAACCCCTAAAAATCCTAGAAAACCCTAAAAAGCATTAAATTTCTAGAAAATCCTAAATATCCTACAAAACCCAAAAAAAACCCAAAAAATCCTAGAAAACCCTAAAAAACTCTAAAAAATCATATAAAGCCTAGAAATCCTAAAAAACCCTAGAAAACCATAAAAACCCTAAAAACCCTAGAAAACCCTAAAAAAAGCATAAAATTCTTAGAAAACCCAAAAAACCCTGAAAAAATCCTACAAACCCTAAAAAAACCCTAGAAAACCATATAAATCCTAAAAAGCCTAAAAAACACTTGAAAACCCTAAGAAACCTAAAAAACCCTAGAAAACCCTAACCTTAAAAGTTCTTGAAAACCCTAGAAAAGTCTAAAAAAATCCTGAAAACCCAAAAAACCCTAAAAACTCTAGAAAACTGCAAAAAATACTAAAAACAGTAGAAAACCTAGAAAACTCTAAAAAAACCCTGAAAAACACTAAACATTCTAGAAAACCCTAAAAATCTAAGAAAACCCTATAAATTCTAGAAAACCCTAAAAATTCCTAAACCCTAAACCCTAAACACTAAACAATAAGGATTTAAGGTATTCTAGAATTTTTAGGATTTTTTTTCTAGAAAACCATAAAACCCCTAAAAACCCTAGAACACCCTAAAAAACCCTGGAAAACCCTAAAAATCCTAGAAAACTCTAAACAACTCTAGAAAATCCTAGAAAACTCTAAAAAACTCTAGAAAATTCTAAAAAACCCTAAAAATTCTAGAAAACCCTAAAAACCCTAAAAAATCCTGAGAAACCCTAGAAAACTCTAAAAAACCATAAAAACCTTAGAAAACCCTAGACAACTCTATAAAACTGTAAAAACCGTAGAGAACTCTAGAAAACCATAAAAACCCAAAACAAAACCCTGAAAAATCCTAGAAAACTCTAAAAATCCTAAAAACCCTAGAAAACTTAAAAAACCCCCTAAAAACCCTAGAAAACCCTAAAAAGCATAAAATTTCTAGAAAATCCTAAACATCCTACAAATCCCAAAAAAAATCCAAAAAATCCTAGAAAACCCTAAAAATCCCTAAAAAATCATATAAACCCTTGAAATCCTAAAAACCCTAGAAAACCATAAAAACCCCTAAAAATCCTAGAAAACCCTAAAAAAAAGCATAAAATTCTAAGAAAACCCTAAATATCCTAGAAAACCCAAAAAACCCCGAAAAAAATCCTAGAAACCCTAAAAAACCCTAGAAAACCATATAAATCCTAGAAAGCCTAAAAAACACTTGAAAACCCTAAGAAACCTTAAAACTCTAGAAAACTCTAAAAACCCTAAAAACCCTAGAAAATTCTAAAAAAACCCTAGAAAACCCTAGAAAACTCTTAAAAACCCTAGAAAATCCTACAAATCTCTAACAAAAACCCTAAAAACCCAAGAAAACCCTATAAACCCTAGAAATCCTAAAATGCCCTAGAAAACCATAAAAACACCTAGAAACCCTAGAAAACCCTAATAAATCCTAGAAATCTTTAAAAAACTCTGGAAAACACTAGAAAATTCTAGAAAACCCTAAAAACCCTAGAACACCTAAAAACCCTAAAAAACCATAAAAACCGTAGAAAACCTAGAAAACTCTAATAAACCGTGGAAAACCCTAAAAACCCTAGAAAACTATAAAAAATCCTAAAAACCATAGAAAACCTAGAAAACTCTAAAAAATTCTGAAAAACCTAAAAAACCCTAGAAAATCCTAGAAAACCCTGAAAACCGTAAAAATTCTAGAAAATCCTAAAAACCATATAAAACCCAAAAAAATCCTAAAAATTCTAAAAACCCCTAAAAAATCCTAGAAAACCATAAAAAATGCTAAAAATCCTACATAACCCTAAAAACCCTGGAAACTCCTAAAACTCCTAGAAAATCCTAAAAACTCTAAAAAATCCTGAGAAACCCTAGAAAATTCTAAAAAACCATAAAAACCCTAGACAACTCTATAAAACTGTAAAAACCGTAGAAAACTCTAGAAAACCATAAAAACCCAAAAAAACCCTGAAAAATCCTAGAAAACTCTAAAAATCCTAAAAACACTAGAAAACTTAAAAAACCCCTAAAAACCCTAGAAAATCCTAAAAAGCATAACATTTCTAGAAAATCCTAAATATCCTACAAAACCAAAAAAATCCTAGAAAACCCTACAAAACCATATAAACCCTAGAAAACCCTAGAAAACCATAAAAACCCCTAAAAAACCTAGAAAACCCTAAGAAACCCTAGAAAACACTAAAAAAAGCTTCAAATTCTTAGAAAACCCTAAATATCCTAGAAAACCCAAAAAACCCCAAAAAATCCTAGAAACCCTAAAAAACCCTAGAAAACCATATAAACCCTAGAAATCCTAAAAAACACTTGAAAACCCTAAGAAACCCTAGAAAACTCTAAAAAACCCTAAAAACCCTAGAAAACCCTACAAAACTCTAACAAAAACCCTAAAAACCCAAACAAACCCTATAAACCCTAGAAATCCTAAAATGCCCTAGAAAACCATATAAACCCCTAGAAACCCTAGAAAACCCTAAAAAATCCTAAAAATACTAGAAAACTTTAAAAAACTCTGGAAAACACTAGAAAATTCTAAAAAACCGTAAAAAGCACTAGAAATCCTAGAAACCCTAGAAAACCATAAAAAACCTTAAATACCCTGGAAAACCCTAAAAAAACCTTAAAAACCTTAGAAAACCTTAAAAGTCATAGATATTTTTAAAAAACTCTAAAAAACCCCTAAAAAGCACTAGAAATCCTAGAAACCCCTAAAAATCCTAAAAATACTAGAAAACCCTAAAAAATGCTAAAAATTATAGAAACCCCTAGAAAACTATAAACAATCCTAAATACCCATGGAGGCGATAAAAAAACCGCCAAAAATCTTAGAAAACAATAAAAATCATAGAAAACTTTAAAAAACTCTAGAAACCCTAGAAAACCCTAGAAACCCCTAAAAATCCTAGAAAACCCTAAAAACTATAATAAACCGTAAAAATCCTAAAAACCCTAGAAAACACTAAAAACCCTAAAAAACTACAAAAAACACTAGAAAACTCATAAAAACTCTAGAAAACTCAAAACACCTCTAGGGTTTTATGGTTTTCATAGGGATTTTTAGTGTTTTCTAAGGTTTTTTAGGGTTTTCTAGGGATTTTAGGATTTTTTAGGGTTTTTTATTGTTGTTAGGGATAGGGTTTTCTAGGGTTTTTAGTATTTTCTAGGGTTTCATTGGTTTTCTAGAGTTTTTAGAGTTTTTTAGCGTTTTTTAGGGTTAGGGTTTTCTAGGATTTTTACTGTTTACTTGGGATTTTTTAGGGATTTCGAGGATTTTTTAGGTTTTCTAAGGTTTTGTAGCATTTTCTAGGGTTTTTAGGGTTTTTACAGTTTATTAGAGTTTCCTAGGATTTTTGGGGTTTTTTTAGGGTTTTCTAGTGTTTTTATGTTTTTTTAGGGTTTTTTAGCATTTTCTAGGGTTTTCTAGGGTTTTTTAGGGGCTTTAGGATTTTTCTAGGGTTTTTTAGTGTTTTCTAGGGTTTTTAGTGTTTTCTTGTGTTTGTAGAGTTTTTCAAGGTTTTTAGGGTTTTCTAGGGTTTTTTATGGTTTTCTAGGGTTTTTACGGTTTTTAATGGTTTAAGGGTTTTTTAGGATTTTCTAGAATTTTTAGAGTTTTTTAGGATTCTCTAGGATTTTTAGGATTTTTTAGGGATTTTAGGATTTTTTTTTTAGGTTTTCTAGCTTTTTTTAGGGTTTTTTAGGGATATCTAGGGGTTTTTAGCGTTTTTTTGGGTTTTTTTAGGGTTTTTTAGGGTTTTTAGGATTTTTTTAGGATTTTCTAGGACTTTTTAGGTTTTTTAGGGTTTTCTATGATTTTCTAAGGTTTTCTAGGGTTTCTTACGGGGTTTTTTGAGGTTTTCTAGGATTTTCTAGAGTTTTAAGAGTTTTTTAGAG
Source organism: Arachis hypogaea (assembly GCF_003086295.3). Taxonomy (NCBI): domain Eukaryota; kingdom Viridiplantae; phylum Streptophyta; class Magnoliopsida; order Fabales; family Fabaceae; genus Arachis; species Arachis hypogaea. Next base: position 76,383,039 of record NC_092052.1, read on the forward strand.
TTCTCTATGGGTTTTTTTTGGATTTGGATTCTCTAAAGTTTCAATTACAGTTTAGAGAATAAAGTGTGATCTCTCATCATTTATTTTATTGGTGGGACCAAAAATAAATATGAGAGAGAAACCATTCAAAGATAGAAGATCACACTTTACCCTCTAAAGTACAAATTTAAAATTTAGAGGATCCAAATTCGTTTTTTTTAGAGTTTCTAGGGTTTTTTAGTATTTTCGAGGATTTTTAGCGTTTTTTACGGTTTTTTATGGATTTCTAGGGTTTTTTAGGTTTTCTAGGGTTTCGTAGCGTTTTCTAAGGTTTTGTAGTTTCTTTAGTGTTTTCTAGGGTTTTTTAAGGTCTTAGGATTTTTAGGGTTTTTAGGGTTTTCTAGGGTTTTAAGGATTTTTTAGGATTTTCTATGGTTGTTGCCTTTTAGGGTTTTCTGTTTTTTAGGGGTTTCTAGGATTTTCTAAAATCTTTTAGGGTGTTTTAGGATTTTCTAGGGTTTTTAGGGTTTTTTAGGTTTTTTAACCCTAAAAACTCTAGAAAACACTAAAAAACCCTACAAAACCATAGAAAACGCGAAAAAACCCTAAAATCTCTAAAAAAAAAAACCCTAGAAATCCCTAAGAAACCCCTAGTAAACACTAAAAACCATAGAAAAACCTAAAAAACCCTAAAAATCATAGAAAACCCTAGAAATCCTAAGAACCCTAGAAAATCCTAAAAAATATTTAAAATTCTTGAAAACCCTAAACACCCTAAAAAACTATAAAAAAAAAATCCTAAAAACCGTAGAAAGCCCGATAAAACTCAAAAAAACGCTGAAAACCCTAGGAAATCGTAGAAAATCCTAAGATACCTAAAAACACTAAAGATACTAGAAAATCCTAAAAATCCTAGAAAATCCTAAAAAATCCTAAAAATTCTGGAAAACCTAAAAAACCCTAAAAACCCTAGAAAACCCTAGAAAACTCTAAAAAACCCTAAAAACCCCAGAAAACTCTAGAAAACAATAAAAACCCCAAAAAAAATCCTAGATAACTCTAAAAAACCCTAAAAATCGTCGAAAACCCTAAAAGAGCATAAAATTCCTAGAAAACCCTACAAACCATTGAAAACCCTAAATATCCTAGAAAACCCTAAAAATCTCGAAAAAATCCTAGAAAACCCTAAAAAACCCTAGAAAACAATATATAAACCCTAGAAATCCTAAAAAACCCTAGAAAACCATAAAATACCTAAAAATCCTAGAAAACCACAAATATCCTAAAAAACTCTAAAAACTGTGAAAAAATCCTAGAAAATCCAAGAAACCCTCGAAAACCACAAAAATCGTAGAAAACTTTACAAAACTCTTGAAAACCCCAGAAAACCCTAGAAAATCCTAAAAATATTAGAAACCAAAAAAATCCTAGAAAACTCTAAAAAACCCAGAAAACCCTAGAAAATCCTAAAAAATCCTATAAATTCTAAAAATCCTAAAATATCCTGAAAAACCATCAAAACTCCTAAAAATCCTAGAAAATCCTAAAAACCCTCGAAAACCATAAAAATCCTAAAAAACTTAAAAAAGCTCTAGAAATCCCCTAAAAAATACTAGAAAACCATAAAACACCCTAGAGAAACACTAAAAACCTATAGAAACCCCTAGAAAACTCGAAAAATCTTAGAAAATCCTAAAAATTCTTGAAAACCCTAAAAACCCTAGAAAACCCTAAAAACCCTTAAAAATCCTAAAAAACTATAGAAAATTCAATAAATCGTAGAAAACATGAGAAACCCTAGAAAATCCTAAAAAACGTAAAAATTCTGGGAAGACCTAAATAAACCTAGAAAACAATTAAAAAAACCATAAACACCCTAGAAAACCCTAAAAAATTCTAAAAACCCTAGAAAATCATGAGAAACCCTAGAAAACTCTAAAAAACCATAAAACTCTAGAAAAACCTAAAAAACTCTAAAAAATCCTAGAAAACTCTAGAGTACCATAAAAACAAAAAAAAATCCTGAAAAACTCGAGAAAATTCTTGAAAAACCCTAAACCTTGAAAAACCCTAAAACCCTACAAAATCCTAAGAACCCTAAAAAACTTTTAAAAACTCGAGAAAATCCTAGAAAATCCTAAAAAATCCAAGAAAATCCTAAAAACCCTGAAAAACCCTAGGAAACTATAAAAAATCGTAGAAACCGTAGAAAACCCAAGAAAACTCTAAAAAACGCTGAAAATCCTAGAAACCCCTAAAAATCCTAGAAAACCCTAAAAAACCTTAAAAATTCATGAAAAACCTAAAAACCTAAAAGCCCTTAAAAACCCTAGAAAACTATAAAAAATCCTAAAAACCGTAGAAAACCTAGCAAACTCTAAAAAATCCTGAAAAACCTAAAAACCCTAGAATATCCTAGAAAACCCTGAAAACCGTAAAAATTCTAGAAAACCCTAAAAACCCTAGAAAACGCAAAAAAAATCCTAAAAATTCTAGAAACCCCTAAAAAATCCTAAAAAACCATAAAAAATGCTAAAAATCCTAAAAAATCCCGAGAAATCCTAGAGAACTCTAAAAAACCATAAAAACCTTAGAAAACCCTAGACAACTCTATAAAACTCTAAAAACCGTAGAAAACTCTAGAAAACCATAAAAACCCAAAAAACCCAGAAAAATCCTAGAAAACTCTAAAAATGCTAAAAACCCTAGAAAACTTAAAAAACCCCTAAAATCCCTAGAAATTCCTAAAAAGCATAAAATTTCTAGAAAATCCTAAATATCCAACAAAACCCAAAAAAACCCAAAAAATCCTAGAAAACCCTAAAAAACCATATAAACCCTAGAAATCCTAAAAAACCCTAGAAAACCATAAAAACCCTAGAAAACCACAAAAAATCCTAGAAAATCCTAAATGTCCTAGAAAACCCAAAAAACTCCGAAAAAATCCTAGAAACCCTAAAGAAACCCTAGAAAACCATATAAACCCTAGAAAGCCAAAAAAACACTTGAAAACTCTAAGAAACCTTAAAACCCTAGAAAACAGTAAGAAACCCTAAAACACCTAGAAAACTCTAAAAAAAACCCTAGAAAACCCTAGAAAACTCTAAAAACCCTAAAAAGCCTAGAAAACCGTACAAAACTCTAGCAAAAACCCTAAAAACCCAAGAAAACCCTATAAACCCTAGATATCCTAAAATGCCCTAGAAAACCCTAGAAAATCCTAAATATCCTAGAAAACCCAAAAAACCCCGAAAAAATCCCAGAAAGCCTAAAAAAACCCTAGAAAACCATATAAACCCTAGAAAGCCTAAAAAACACTTGAAAACCCTAAGAAACCTTAAAACCCTAGAAAACCCTAAGAAACCCTAAAACACCTAGAAAACTCTAAAATAAAACCCTAGAAAACCCTAGAAAACTCTAAAAAACCCTAAAAAGCCTAGAAAAACCTACAAAACTCTAACAAAAATCCTAAAAACCCAAGAAAACCCTATAAACCCTAGAAATCCTAAAATGCCCGAGAAAACCATAAAAACCCCTAGAAACCCCAGAAAATCCTAATAAATCCTAAAAATGCTAGAAAACTTTAAAAAACTCTGGAAAACACTAGAAAATACTAAAAAAAACCCTAAAAAGCACTAGAAATCCTAGAAAACCCTAAAAAGCCCTAAAAATCCTAGAAAAACCTAAAAAATGCTAAAAACCCTAGAAAACCATAAAAACCTTAAATACCCTGGAAAACCCTAAAAAAATCTTAAAAAGCTTAGAAAACACTAAAAATCATAGAAATTTTTTAAAAACTCTAAAAAACCCTAAAAAGCACTACAAATTCTAGAAAACCCTAAAAATCCTAAAAATACTAGAAAACCCTAAAAAATGCTAAAAATCCTAGAAACCTCTAAAAAACTATAAACAATCCTAAATACTCTAGAAAACTATAAAATAAACCGCTAAAAATCTTAGAAAACAATAAAAATCATCGAAAACTTTAAAAAACTCTAAAAAACCCTAGAAAACCCTAAAAAATCCTAGAATACCCTAGAAACCACTAAAAATCCTAGAAAACCCTAAAAACTAAAGTAAACCACAAAAACCCTAAAAACCATAGAAAACACTAAACCCAAAAACCCTAAAGTTTTTCTAGACGTTTTTAGGGTATAGGGTTTAGAGTTTAGTGTTTTTTAGGGTTTTCTAGGGTTTTTAGGATTTTTAGGGTTTTCTAGGGTTTTTAGGGTTTTGCTAATATTTTTCAGGGTTTTTTAGGATTTTAGGTTTTTTAAGGTTTTCTAGGGCTTTTATAGTTTTTTAGGGGATTTCGGATTTTTATTCCTTTCTAGGGTTTTTAGAGTTTTCTACGTTTTTTCAGGGGTTTTTAGGGTATTTAGGGTTTTCTTGGATTTTTTATGGTTTTTTAGTATTTTCTAGGTTTTCTAGAGTTTTTCAAAGTCTTCTATGGTTTTTAGGGTTTTTTTAATGGTTTTCTACGATTTTTAGGATTTTTTACAGTTTTCTAGGGTTTTTCCGGGGTTTTTAGGGTATTTAGGGTTTTTAGGAGTTTTTAGGATTTTCTAGGGTTTCTTGGAATTTTTAGAGTTTTCTAGTGTTTTTTAAAGCTTTCAAGAATTTTTTGGTTTTCTAGGATTTTTAGGGGTTTTTTTATGGTTTTCTAGGGATTTTTAGGATTTTTGGAGTTTTTTAGGATCTTCTAGAATTTTATGGTTTTTTAGGGTTTTCTAGTGTTTAGGTTTTTCTAGAATTTTTTAAACTTTTCTAAGATTTTTATGGTTTTCTAGGGTTTTTACGGTTTTTTATAGTTTTCTAGGATTTTAGGATTTTCTAGAATTTTTACAGTTTTTTAGGGATTTCTAACGTTTTTAGGGTTTTCTAAGATTTTCAGGGTTTTTAGGGATTTCTAAGATTTTCTAGATTTTCTTACGGTTTCTGGGATTTTCTAGGGTTTTTAGGATTTTCTAGAATTTTCTAGAGTTTTTTAAAGTTTTCTAGGATTTTTTGGTTTTCTATGGTTTTCTGGGATTTTTCGGATTTTTTAGAGTTTTCTAGAATTTTAGTATTCTTTAGAGTTTTCTAAGGTTTTTCAGGATTTTTTAGGGTATTTAGGGTTTTATAGGGTTTTTAGGATTTTTAGAATTTTCTAGGGTTTTTACGTATTTTTAGGGTTTTCTAAGATTTTCTACAGTTTTTTAAAGTTTTCTAGGATTTTTAGGATTTTTAGGGTTTTCTAGAGTGTTTAGGATTTTCTATAATTTTTTAAAGTTTTCTAGAATTTTTATGGTTTGTACTGTTTTTTAGGATTTTTTATGGTTTTCTAGGTTTTTAGGGTTTTCTAGGATTTTTGGGGTTTCTTAGGAATTTCTAGGATTTTTAATGGTTTTTATGGTTTTATAGGGTTTTAGAATTTTTTAGGCTTTTCAGGATTTTAGGATTTTTTCATCCTTCTAGAGTTTTTTAGGATTTTCTAGGATTTTTAGGATTTTCTAGAATTTTCAGGGTTTTTTTCTAGAAAACTCAAAAACCCCTAGAAAAAACTACTAAAAAACCTAAAAACCGTAGAAAATCCTAGAAAACTCTAAAAAATCTTGAAAGCCCTAGAAAACCTTAAACGACCCTAAAAACCCTAGAAAATCCTAGAATACCCTTAAAACCCTAAAGCACCTAGAAATCCTGAAAAACACTAGAAAACCCTAAAAAACCATAAAAAAACCCTAGAAATCCTAGAAAACCTAAAAAATCCTAAAAATCCCTAGAAAACCCTAAAACCCTAAAAATTCTACAAAATCCTAAAAACCCTAGAAAAGTATAAAAATCCTAGAAAGCTTTTAAAAACACGAGAAAATCCTAAAAAACACTAAAGATTCTAGAAAACCCTAAAAAACTCTAAAAACACAAGAAAACCCTAGAAAACTCTAAAAAAACCCTGAAAAATACTAAAGATTCTAGAAAACCCTAAAAATTCTAGAAAACTCTAAACCCTAAAATTTTTAGGGTTTCTAGAATTTTTAGGGTTTTTTTCTAGAAAACTATAAAAAAAACCCTAAAAACCCTAGAACTCCCTAAAAAACCCTGGAAAACCATAAAAATCCTAGAAAACTCTAAAAAACTCTGGAAAATCCTAGAAACCTCTAAAAAACTCTAGAAAATCCTAAAATCCTAGAAAACCCTAAAAACCTTAGAAAACCCCAAAAATAATAGAAAACTCTAAAAAACTCTATAAAACTCTATAAACCCTAGAAAATCCTAAAAATCCAAGAAAAGCATAAAACCCGTAAAAATCATAGAAAACCCTAAAAAACCGTAAAAACCCTAGAAAACCCTAAAAAATCTAGAAAACCCTAAAAAATCTTAGAAAACCTTAAAAAACCCTAGATAACCCTAAAAACCCTGGAAAACCGTAAAAATTCTAGAAAACCCTAAAAAATCTTAGAAAACCTTAAAAAACCCTAGATAACCCTAAAAACCCTGGAAAACCCTAAAACCCTAAAAAATCCTGAGAAACCTTAGAAAAGTCTAAAAACCCAAAAAAATCCTGAAAAATCCTAGAAAACTCTAAAAATCCTAAAAACCCTAGAAAACTCTAAAAAACCCTAAAAAAGCATAAAACTCCTAGAAAACCCTAAAAAAGCATAAAACTCCTAGAAAACCCTAAAAACTCCTAAAAATCATAGAAAATCCTTAAAAAAAACCCTAGAAATCCTAAAAAACCGTAGAACACCATAAAAACACATAAAAACCCTAGAAAAGCATAAAATTACTAGAAAAACCCTAAATATCGTAGAAAAACCTAAAAACCGCGAAAAAATCCTAGAAAACCCTAGAACACCTAAAAAACACTAAAAAACCATAAAAGACCCTAGAAAATTTTAAAAATCCTAGACCCTAGAAAACCCTAAAAACCATAGAAAACCCTACAAAATCCTAAATTCCTAGAAACCATAAAAATCGTAGAAAACTTTTAAAAAATCTAGAAAATCCTAGAAAACTCTAAAAAACCATAAAAGCATTAAAAACCCTAGAATCCTAAAAATAAAAAAACCCTATAAAACCCTAAAAAATTCTAAAAAACCCTAAAACCCTAGAAAACCCGGAAACACTAGAAATCCTAAAAGGCCCTACAAAACCATAAAAACCCTAGAAAACTTTGAAAAACCCTAAAAAACCCTAGAAAACTTTAGAAAATCCTAAAAAACCCTAGAAAACCAAAATAAAAACCCAAAAAAACCCTGAAATATCCTAGAAAACTCTAAAAAATCATAAAAACCCTAGAAAACTCTAAAAAAACCCTAAAAATTTATAAAAGTCCTAGAAAACCATAAAAATCCTAGAGGACTTTAAAAATCTCTGGAAAACACTAGAAAACTCTAAAAAACCCTAGAAAACTCTAAAAAACCTTGAAAACCCTTGAATAACCTAGAAAATCCTAAAAAACCCTAAAAAAACACTAAAGATTCTAGAAAACCCTAAAAACCCTAAAAGAACCCTAAAAATCCTAGAAAACCATAAAAAAAACCCTAAAAACCTTAGATTACCCTAAAAAACCCTAAAAACCCTGGAAAACCCTAAAACCCTAGAAAACCCCTAAAACCCTAAAAAATCCTAAGAAACCCTAGAAAACTCTAAAAAATCATAAAAAACCTAGAAAACCCTAAAAAATTCTCTGATTTTTAGGGTATTCTGGGATTTTTAGTGTTTTTATGGTTTTCTAGGGTTTTTAAGATTTTCTACAGTTTTTAGGGTTTTTGGGGGTATTTTAGAGTTTTTTGGGTTTTTGGGGGTATTTAGGTCTTTTAGGTTTTTAGGGTTTCTAGGATTTTTTCAGTTTTTTATGGTTTTCTAGGGATTTTAGGTTGTTTTAGAATTTTTATGGTTTTTTAGAGATTTCTAACATTTTAGGATTTTTTTGGGTTTTTAGGGTTTTCTAAGGTTTTTATGGATTTTTAGGGATTTCTAAGATTTTCTAGAGTATTTTAGGATTTTCTAGGGTTCTTTAGGGTTTTTAGGGGTTTTAGGATTTTTTAGGGATTTTATAGATTTTTTAAGTTTCTAGGATTTTTATGGGTTTTCTAGGTGTTTTAGGGTTTTCTATGTTTTTTAGGTGTTTCTTAAGATTTTTAGGATTTTTTAGGATTATCTAGGGTTTTCTACGGTTTTTTAAAATTTTCTAGGAATTTTATTGTTTTCTAGGTTTTTGAGAGTTTTTTAGGGGTTTTTAGGGTTTTTTAGGATTTTTACAGTTTTTAGGGTTTTTTAGGATTTTCCAGGGTTTTTAGAGTTTCTAGGGTTTTTCAGGATTTTCAGGGTTTTTTAGGATTTTTTGGGTTTTTAGGAATTTTTATGATTTTTTAGGATTTTTAGGGTTTTCTTGTGTTTTCTAGACTTTTTAACGTTTTCTAGGATATTTAGCTTTTCTAGGCTTTTAGGATTTTTAGGGTATTCTGGGTTTTTAAGATTTTAGGGTTTTCTAGGCTTTTCTAGAGTTTTTTAAATTTTCTGGAATTTTTTTGTTTTCATTTTCTACAATTTTTTGGGTTTTTTTAGGGTTTTCTAGAATTTTTAGGGTTTTTAGGATTTTCTAGAGTTTTTTAAAGTTTTCTAGGATTTTTATGGTTTTCTAGGGATTTTAGTATTTTTTAGGGTTTTCTAGGGTTTTTACGGTATTTTATGGTTTTCTAGAATTTTTACAGTTTTTAGGGTTTTCTACGGTTTTTAGGGTTTTTAAGGTTTTCTTGGATTTTTAGGGTTTTTTAGGATTTTCTAGGGGTCTAGGATTTTTTAGAGTTTTCTAGTGTTTTTCAGGATTTTTTTTGTTTTTCGGGGTTTTTAGGGTTTTCTACCTTTTTAGGAAATTTTAGGATTTTTAGGGTGTTTTTTATGGTTTTTAAGGTTTTCTAGGGGTTTTTATGATTTTTTAGGGTTTTCTAGGAATTTTATTGTTTTCTAGGATTTTTTCGGGTTTTCTAAGGTTCTTAGGATTTTTTAGAGTTTTTAGGGGTTTTCAGGGTTTTTTAGGATTTTTGTGTTTTATGGTTTTCTAGGGTTTTTAGGGTTTTCTTGTGCTTTCTAGAGTTTTTTTTAAGTTTTTTAGGATTTTTATGCTTTTCTAGAGCTTTTAGGGTTTTCTAGAGTTTTTTAAAGTTTCTAGGATTTTTTTTATTTTCTAGGATTTTTAGGGTTTTTTTATGGTTCTAGGGTTTTTTAGGGTTTTTTAGGATTTTTAGGGTTTTCTAGGTTTTTACGGATTTTTATGGTTTTTTAGGATTTTCTAGAGTTTTATGATTTTTTATGGTTTTCTAGGTATTTTAGGATTTCTAACGTTTTTAGGATTTTTTTTTTTTGGGTTTTAAGGGTAGGGTTTTTTAGGGATTTCTAAGATTTTCTAGAGTTTTTAGGATTTTTCTAGGATTTTTTAGAATTTTTATGCTTTTCTAGGGTTTTTAAGATTTCTAGTGTTTTTCAGGGTTTTTTTTTTGTTTTTAGGGGTTTTTAGAGTTTTCTACGTTTTTTATGGTTCTAGAATTTTTTAGGGTTTAGGGTTTAGGATCTTCTAAGATTTTTAGAGTTTTTAGGATTTTTAGAGTGTTTAAGCTTTTTAGAGTTTTTTAAAATTTCTAGGATTTTTATGGTATTCTAAGTTGCTAAGCTCCTTTCACCACTTGCTTAGAATAACTTGAATATAGCTAATAGGGTTAGGCAATTTCTAGTTATAAGTAGGGACGGATCAAAACTACAAGCAAAGAGAAAAATACACTCGCGGATCTAGTGCAGATGATCAACTGACCTTATGAACCCAATGATGACAGAGATCAGCCACTGCTTCCAATTAAGCCTGACTGTTGAAGTGAACTTGCCGAGGAATTCGATGATGATGATCTAAACACAAAGCAATTTTAGGGTGACCTTGAAAATATTTCATACGAGAGACAAATAACGAGGAGTTAAAATAAGACAAACCTGAAGCACAACAGGTAGTTTTTCGTGACTCCACTGAATATGTTAAACTCATCTGGCTTTCGTGCATTGAACTCATTAAAGATCTGCAGTTTGAACACATTTTTTAGAATTGAAATAAGATGAGCACACTACAGCAAAGCTACCAAAATGACAACGAATATATGGTGCATGAACTGGGCATGCATTGCCAACCACTAACGCATCACAAGGATTTAGCAGTAATGTAAATAAGAGTGAGTAGCAAGACATCTCAGGAAAATTGCAATAGGCTTTGGTTTTCTAATACAATTAGCACCTATTGGAAATTAGCAATCACCATTACAGCACAACCACCAATACTATTATAGAACATGCATAAAAAGATAAGGAAACTAACATTGGTAATTCTTCCAACACACAACTTTACCATTTAAAATGCAAATGGACTAAAGACAACTTACTTGAGACAGAACAAATGCATTGAAGATCAGAGTGTTTTTCACTTTAATTGCATGATCATTTTTGTCATGTGTCAGACCCAGTATGCTCCTACTTCGGAAATTCAGAACAAGCAACACAGATACTTGGTACATTGCCTGAAGAGTTCAAATCATAATCGGCAATTCAGTTTACAGAAGAGTATAGCATAACAACGGTAATTGAAATGCAGGACATCATAAACCAATAGGTAAATAATCCTTGCAGACTACAATGACAAGCAGTTAACTGAGAAATGAGAAACAAAACTCGCCTGTATCAGCAAATTCTCCACATAATATTGTTATAGAGTTCTCTGAAAAGGATACAAGACAAAACTCCATGTCAAAAAAACCATTGAAGCGCATAGGCACTGCATAATCGCTTGGATAATAAAGCGCAAATGAAAATAGGACCAATATCGATAATGTAAATACAAAATAAATGCAGCCTTCAATATGCTGTTTAGGACTGTTGGCAACAATTTTGTTTTCGAGGGTATGACTATTATTCATTGCACTTAAATTTCTCTCTTCTATTGAAATAACCAAATCTTTAGATTTAATAATAGAGCTGCACTATCACACTTTCAATTAAATTTCTTTCTTTATGTTGGGTGCATCATTCAAAAATGCATCTACAAGGAACAAAATTTTATGACATTCATCCAATTCTTCAGGTGCTGTAACACTAGAAAAACATAGCAAGAAAATGTCATGATCCAAAGAAAAAGGCACAATTAGAGAAACTGAAGTTCCGACCTTCGGCCCACTGGAGGCCAATCCATAAGGTGATCAGTTGGTGGATCAGTTGCCAATGCTAGCTCCCAAAGTATCCATGATAAGATTTATCCACAAAAGCTGTAGAAAGAGCCAATAAGTCAGCTGAACATAATTGAGGGGCAAAGCCAGAGAACAAAACACAGGGAGACAGCAGACCTGCAAGCGCATAGATTTTGAAAGATATAAGAGGTATGCTAAAAAATATCAAATTCATGTTCAGCTTGCAAAACACTACACAAAAGCAATCCAAAACGGTGCAGTTCAATTATATACAAACCTTTCATTGGTTGGCATATTGACTAACTACCTAAATACCATCTAGTAATGCCAGAAATAAAATTATTTTTTAAGATGTAAATACCAACCATAAAAGATGCATCATTTTTTAAGATAATTTAAGAACAAACTAGATCTCTCAATCGAAAAGAAATAGGTCCAACCTTTACAACTGAAGCAAAATTGCCATCCAAATAATATCAGAGCTTTCTTTTGCAACTTCAGTTCCTTGAATACCCATTGGCAAGACCTATATCAGCCTATATTCAGAAAGTATAGAAATAAATTAAAAAGGGAAAAAAGAAAGAAATAGTTCAATTCATTAGAACAGAAAATTCTATGATCAAAGAGATAGTAGATTCATACATCGAATAAACCTAGGACTTGTTATCACGGATTACACAAACAGGAAAACAAGACAGGTATACAGGGGTAAACAAACTCTCATGGTGTCAATATACAATTACAAGTATTACATCGATAAAGATTGTTGTGGTACTTAAAATTTGAGAAAAAAAAAATCACTAGCACAAAAAAAGAAATATAGGATATACCAACCTCAGTATGCAAGCATATTTTCATCCCAGTACGCCACAACATGTCCCCTCCTCAATGACA
>NC_092052.1:76396112-76462196 GCF_003086295.3 Arachis hypogaea
AACCCTAAAAATCCTAAAACACTAGAAAACCTGAAAAACCCTAAAACCCTTAAAACCCTACAAAATCCTAAAAACCCTAGAAAACTTTTAAAAACTCGAGAAAATCCTAGAAAACCCTAAAAATCCAAGAAAACCCTGAAAACCCTAAAAAACTATAAAATATCCTAGAAACCGTAGAAAACCCAAGAAAACTCTTAAAAAACCCTGAAAATCGTAGAAACTCCTAAAAACCTAGAAAACCCTAAAAACCTTAAAAATTCATGAAAACCCTAAAAACCCTAAAAGCCCTTAAAAACCTAGAAAACTATAAAAAATCCTAAAAACCGTAGAAAACCTAGAAAACTCTAAAAAACCCTGAAAAACTGTAAAAATTCTAGAAAACCCTAAAAAGCATAGAAAATTCAAAAAAAATCCTAAAAATTCTAGAAACCCCGAAAAATCCTAGAAAACCATAAAAAATGCTAAAAATCCTACATAACCCTAAAAACAATGGAAACCCCTAAAACCCCTAGAAAATCCTAAAAACCCTAAAAAATCCAGAAAAACTCGAGAAAACTCTAAAAAACTACCCTGAAAAACTAAAAAAACCAATAGGAAAACCCTGAAAACTGTAAAACATATCACGAGAAACCGCCTAAAAAAGGCATAGAAAATTCAAAAAAAAAAAAAAAAAAAAAAAATCCTAAAAATTCTAGAACCCCGAAACGAAAAAATCCTAGAAAAACCATAAAAATGCTAAAAATCCTACATAACCCTAAAAACAATGGAAAAAACCCCTAGAAAATCCTAAAAACCCTAAAAAATCCAGAAAAACTCGGAGAAAACTCTAAAACTCTAAAAAACCCTAGAAAATCTAGAAAACCCTAAAAATCTAAGAAAACCCTAAAAAATCCTAAACACATAGAAAACCTAGAAAAACCCTACAAACCCTTAAAACCCTACAAAATCCTAAAAACCCTAGAAATTTTAAAAACTCGAGAAAATCTAGAAACCTAAAAAATCCAAGAAAACCCTGAAAAACCCTAAAAACTATAAAATATCCTAGAAACCGTAGAAAACCCAAGAAAACTCTTAAAAAACCTTGAAAATCGTAGAAACTCCTAAAAACCGTAGAAAACCCTAAAAAACCTTAAAAATTCATGAAAACCGCTAAAAACCCTAAAAGCCCTTAAAAACCCTAGAAAACTATAAAAAATCCTAAAAACGCTAGAAAACCAGAAAACTCTAAAAAACCCCTGAAAAAGCTGTAAAATTCAAAAACCCTAAAAACATAGAAAATCAAAAAAAATCCTAAAAAATTCAAAAACCCGAAAATCTAAAAAACCATAAAAAATGCTAAAAAATCCTAATAACCTAAAAACAATGAAACCACCCTAGAAAATCCTAAAACCCTAAAAAATCCAGAAAAACCGAGAAAAAATCTAAAAAACTCTAAAAACCTAAAAAATCTAGAAAACATAAAATCTAGAAAACCCTAAAAATCCTAAAACAATAAAAACCTAAAAAAACCCTAAAACCTACAATCCTAAAAACCAAAACTTTTAAAAACTCGAAAAATCCTAGAAAAAACCCTAAAAAAACCAAGAAAACCCTGAAAACCCTAAAAAACTATAAAATATCCTAGAAACCGTAAAAACCAAGAAAACTCTAAAAAACCCTGAAAATCGTAGAAACTCCTAAAAACCTAGAAAACCCTAAAAACCTTAAAAATTCATGAAAACCCTAAAAACCCTAAAAGCCCTTTAAAACCCTAGAAAACTATAAAAAATCTAAAACGTAAAAACCTAGAAAACTCTAAAAACCCTGAAAAACTGTAAAAATTCTAGAAACCTAAAAAGCATAGAAAATCCAAAAAAAATCCTAAAAATTCTAGAAACCCCGAAAAAATCCTAGAAAACATAAAAATGCTAAAAATCCTACATAACCCTAAAAACAATGGAAACCCTAAAACCCTAGAAAATCCTAAAAACCCTAAAAAAATCCAGAAAAACTCGAGAAAACTCTAAAAAACTCTAAAAACCTAGAAAAATCTAGAAAACCCTAAAAATCCTAGAAAACCCTAAAAATCCTAAAACACATAGAAAACCTTGAAAAACCCTAAAAACCCTTAAAACCCTAACAAAATCCTAAAAACCCTAGAAAAACTTTTAAAAACTCGAGAAAATCCTAGAAACCCTAAAAAATCCTAAAAAACCCTGAAAAACCTAAAAAAACTATAAAATATCCTAAAACCGTAGAAAACCAAAAAATCTAAAAAAACCTGAAATCGTAAAACTCTAAAAACTAGAAAACCCTAAAAAACCTTAAAAATTCATGAAAACCCTAAAACCCTAAAAGCCCTTAAACCCTAGAAAACATAAAAATCTAAAAAAAAATAAAAACTAAAAATCTAAAAAAACTGAAAACTGTAAAAATCAAAAAACCCTAAAAAGCAAGAAAATCAAAAAAAATCCTAAAATCTAGAAACCCCGAAAAAATCCTAGAAAACCATAAAAAATGCTAAAAATCCTACATACCCTAAAAACAATGGAAAACCCCTAGAAAATCCTAAAAACCCTAAAAAATCCAGAAAAACTCGAGAAACTTAAAAAACTCTAAAAACCCTAGAAAAATCTAGAAAACCCTAAAAATCCTAGAAAACCTAAAAATCCTAAAACACATAGAAAACCTGAAAAACCTAAAACCTTAAAACCCTACAAAATCCTAAAAACCCTAGAAAACTTTTAAAAACTCGAGAAAATCCTAGAAAACCCTAAAAAATCCAAGAAAACCTGAAAACCTAAAAAACTATAAAATATCCTAGAAACCGTAGAAAACCAAGAAAACTCTAAAAAACCCTGAAAATCGTAGAAACTCCTAAAACTAGAAAACCCTAAAAAACCTTAAAAATCATGAAAACCCTAAAAACCCTAAAAGCCTTAAAAACCCTAGAAAACTATAAAAAAATCCTAAAACCGTAGAAAACCTAGAAAACTCTAAAAAACCCTGAAAAACTGTAAAAAATCTAGAAAACCCTAAAAAGCATAGAAAATCCAAAAAAAATCCTAAAAATTCTAGAAACCCCGAAAAAATCCTAGAAAACCATAAAAAATGCTAAAAATCCTACATAACCCTAAAAACAATGGAAACCCAAAACCCCTAGAAAATCCTAAAAACCCTAAAAATCCAGAAAACTCGAGAAAACCTAAAAACTCTAAAAACCCTAGAAAAATCTAGAAAACCTAAAAATCTAGAAACCCTAAAAATCTAAAACACATAGAAAACCTGAAAAACCTAAAACCTTAAAACCTACAAAATCCTAAAACCCTAGAAAACTTTTAAAAATCGAGAAAATCCTAGAAAACCTAAAAAATCCAAGAAAACCCTGAAAACCCTAAAAACTATAAAATATCCTAGAAACCGTAGAAACCCAAGAAAACTCTAAAAAACCTGAAATCGTAGAAACTCCTAAAAACCTAGAAAACCTAAAAACCTTAAAAATCATGAAAAACCCTAAAAACCCTAAAAGCCTTAAAAACCCTAGAAAACTATAAAAAATCCTAAAAACCGTAGAAAACCTAGAAAACTCTAAAAAACCCTGAAAAACTGTAAAAATTCTAGAAAACCCTAAAAAGCATAGAAAATCCAAAAAAATCCTAAAAATTCTAGAAACCCCGAAAAAATCCTAGAAAACCATAAAAAATGCTAAAAATCCTACATAACCCTAAAAACAATGGAAACCCTAAAACCCCTAGAAAATCCTAAAAACCCTAAAAAATCCAGAAAAACTCGAGAAAACTCTAAAAAACTCTAAAAACCTAGAAAAATCTAGAAAACCCTAAAAATCCTAGAAAACCCTAAAAATCCTAAAACACATAGAAAACCTGAAAAACCCTAAAACCCTTAAAACCCTACAAAATCCTAAAAACCCTAGAAAACTTTTAAAAACTCGAGAAAATCCTAGAAAACCCTAAAAAATCCAAGAAAACCCTGAAAACCCTAAAAAACTATAAAATATCCTAGAAACCGTAGAAAACCCAAGAAAACTCTTAAAAAAACCCTGAAAATCGTAGAAACTCCTAAAACCTAGAAAACCCTAAAAACCTTAAAAATTCATGAAAACCCTAAAACCCTAAAAGCCCTTAAAACCTAGAAAACTATAAAAAATCCTAAAAACCGTAGAAAACCTAGAAAACTCTAAAAAACCCTGAAAAACTGTAAAAATTCTAGAAAACCCTAAAAAGCATAGAAAATCCAAAAAAAATCCTAAAAATTCTAGAAACCCCGAAAAATCCTAGAAAACCATAAAAAATGCTAAAAATCCTACATAACCCTAAAAACAATGGAAACCCCTAAAACCCCTAGAAAATCCTAAAAACCCTAAAAAATCCAGAAAAACTCGAGAAAACTCTAAAAACTCTAAAAACCCTAGAAAAATCTAGAAAACCTAAAAATCCTAGAAAACCCTAAAAATCCTAAAACACATAGAAAACCTTGAAAAACCCTAAAACCCTTAAAACCCTACAAAATCCTAAAAACCCTAGAAAACTTTAAAAACTCGAGAAAATCCTAGAAAACCCTAAAAAATCCAAGAAAACCCTGAAAACCCTAAAAACTATAAATATCCTAGAAACCGTAGAAAACCCAAGAAAACTCTTAAAAAACCCTGAAAATCGTAGAAACTCCTAAAACCTAGAAAACCCTAAAAAACCTTAAAAATTCATGAAAACCTAAAAACCCTAAAAGCCTTAAAAACCCTAGAAAACTATAAAAAATCCTAAAAACCGTAGATAGAAAACCTAAAAAACTCTAAAAAACCATGAAAAAACTGTAAAAATTCTAGAAAACCCTAAAAAGCATAGAAAATCAAAAAAATCCTAAAAATTCTAGAAACCCCGAAAAAATCCTAGAAAACCATAAAAAATGCTAAAATCCTACATAACCCTAAAAACAATGGAAAAAACCCCTAGAAAATCCTAAAAACCCTAAAAAATCCAGAAAAACTCGAGAAAACTCTAAAACTCTAAAAACCCTAGAAAAATCTAGAAAACCCTAAAAATCCTAGAAAACCCTAAAAATCCTAAAACACATAGAAAACCTAGAAAAACCCTAAAACCCTTAAAACCCTACAAAATCCTAAAAACCCTAGAAAACTTTAAAAACTCGAGAAAATCCTAGAAAACCCTAAAAAATCCAAGAAAACCCTGAAAACCCTAAAAAACTATAAAATATCCTAGAAACCGTAGAAAACCCAAGAAAACTCTAAAAAAACCCTGAAAATCGTAGAAACTCCTAAAACCTAGAAAACCCTAAAAAACCTTAAAAATTCATGAAAACCCTAAAACCCTAAAAGCCCTTAAAAACCCTAGAAAACTATAAAAAATCCTAAAAACCGTAGAAAACCTAGAAAACTCTAAAAAACCCTGAAAAACTGTAAAAATTCTAGAAAACCCTAAAAAGCATAGAAAATCCAAAAAAAATCCTAAAAATTCTAGAAACCCCGAAAAATCCTAGAAAACCATAAAAATGCTAAAAATCCTACATAACCCTAAAAACAATGGAAACCCCCTAGAAAATCCTAAAAAACCCTAAAAAATCCAGAAAAACTCGAGAAAACTCTAAAAAACTCTAAAAACTCTAGAAAAATCTAGAAAACCCTAAAAATCCTAGAAAACCCTAAAAATCCTAAAACACATAGAAAACCTTGAAAAACCCTAAAACCCTTAAAACCCTACAAAATCCTAAAAACCCTAGAAAACTTTTAAAAACTCGAGAAAATCCTAGAAAACCCTAAAAAATCCAAGAAAACCCTGAAAACCCTAAAAAAACTATAAAATATCCTAGAAACCGTAGAAAACCCAAGAAAACTCTTAAAAAACCCTGAAAATCGTAGAAACTCCTAAAAACCTAGAAAACCCTAAAAAACCTTAAAAATTCATGAAAACCCTAAAAACCCTAAAAGCCCTTAAAAACCCTAGAAAACTATAAAAAATCCTAAAAACCGTAGAAAACCTAGAAAACTCTAAAAAACCCTGAAAAACTGTAAAAATTCTAGAAAACCCTAAAAAGCATAGAAAATCCAAAAAAAATCCTAAAAATTCTAGAAACCCCGAAAAAATCCTAGAAAACCATAAAAAATGCTAAAAATCCTACATAACCCTAAAAACAATGGAAACCCTAAAACCCCTAGAAAATCCTAAAAACCCTAAAAAATCCAGAAAAACTCGAGAAAACTCTAAAAACTCTAAAAACCCTAGAAAAATCTAGAAAACCCTAAAAATCCTAGAAAACCCTAAAAATCCTAAAACACATAGAAAACCTTGAAAAACCCTAAAACCCTTAAAACCCTACAAAATCCTAAAAACCCTAGAAAACTTTTAAAAACTCGAAAAATCCTAGAAAACCCTAAAAAATCCAAGAAAACCCTGAAAACCCTAAAAAACTATAAAATATCCTAGAAACCGTAGAAAACCCAAGAAAACTCTAAAAAACCCTGAAAATCGTAGAAACTCCTAAAAACCTAGAAAACCCTAAAAAACCTTAAAAATTCATGAAAACCCTAAAAACCCTAAAAGCCCTTAAAAACCCTAGAAAACTATAAAAAATCCTAAAAACCGTAGAAAACCTAGAAAACTCTAAAAAACCCTGAAAAACTTAAAAAACCTAGAAAACCTAAACTGTAAAAATTCTAGAAAACCCTAAAAAGCATAGAAAATCCAAAAAAATCCTAAAAATTCTAGAAACCCCGAAAAAATCCTAGAAAACCATAAAAAATGCTAAAAATCCTACATAACCCTAAAAACAATGGAAAAAACCCCTAGAAAATCCTAAAAACCCTAAAAAATCCAGAAAAACTCGAGAAAACTCTAAAACTCTAAAACCTAGAAAAATCTAGAAAACCCTAAAAATCCTAGAAAACCCTAAAAATCCTAAAACACATAGAAAACCTAGAAAAACCCTAAAACCCTTAAAACCCTACAAAATCCTAAAAACCCTAGAAAACTTTTAAAAACTCGAGAAAATCCTAGAAAACCCTAAAAAATCCAAGAAACCCTGAAAACCCTAAAAAACTATAAAATATCCTAGAAACCGTAGAAAACCCAAGAAAACTCTAAAAAACCCTGAAAATCGTAGAAACTCCTAAAAACCTAGAAAACCCTAAAAAACCTTAAAAATTCATGAAAACCCTAAAAACCCTAAAAGCCCTTAAAAACCCTAGAAAACTATAAAAAATCCTAAAAACCGTAGAAAACCTAGAAAACTCTAAAAAACCCTGAAAAACTGTAAAAATTCTAGAAAACCCTAAAAAGCATAGAAAATCCAAAAAAAATCCTAAAAATTCTAGAAACCCCGAAAAAATCCTAGAAAACCATAAAAAATGCTAAAAATCCTACATAACCCTAAAAACAATGGAAACCCCTAAAACCCCTAGAAAATCCTAAAAACCCTAAAAAATCCAGAAAAACTCGAGAAAACTCTAAAAAACTCTAAAAACTCTAGAAAAATCTAGAAAACCTAAAAATCCTAGAAACCCTAAAAATCCTAAAACACATAGAAAACCTTGAAAAACCCTAAAACCCTTAAAACCCTACAAAATCCTAAAAACCCTAGAAAACTTTTAAAAACTCGAGAAAATCCTAGAAAACCCTAAAAAATCCAAGAAAACCCTGAAAACCCTAAAAAACTATAAAATATCCTAGAAACCGTAGAAAACCCAAGAAAACTCTTAAAAAACCCTGAAAATCGTAGAAACTCCTAAAAACCTAGAAAACCCTAAAAAACCTTAAAAATTCATGAAAACCCTAAAAACCCTAAAAGCCCTTAAAAACCCTAGAAAACTATAAAAAATCCTAAAAACCGTAGAAAACCTAGAAAACTCTAAAAAACCCTGAAAAACTAAAAAAAAAACTGTAAAAATTCTAGAAAACCCTAAAAAGCATAGAAAATCAAAAAAAATCCTAAAAATTCTAGAAACCCCGAAAAAATCCTAGAAAACCATAAAAAATGCTAAAAATCCTACATAACCCTAAAAACAATGGAAAAACCCCTAGAAAATCCTAAAAACCCTAAAAAATCCAGAAAAACTCGAGAAAACTCTAAAAACTCTAAAAACCCTAGAAAAATCTAGAAAACCCTAAAAATCCTAGAAAACCCTAAAAATCCTAAAACACATAGAAAACCTGAAAAACCCTAAAACCCTTAAAACCCTACAAAATCCTAAAAACCCTAGAAAACTTTAAAACTCGAGAAAATCCTAGAAAACCCTAAAAAATCCAAGAAAACCCTGAAAACCCTAAAAAACTATAAAATATCCTAGAAACCGTAGAAAACCCAAGAAAACTCTAAAAAACCCTGAAAATCGTAGAAACTCCTAAAAACCTAGAAAACCCTAAAAAACCTTAAAAATTCATGAAAACCCTAAAAACCCTAAAAGCCCTTAAAAACCCTAGAAAACTATAAAAAATCCTAAAAACCGTAGAAAACCTAGAAAACTCTAAAAAACCCTGAAAAACTAAAAAAACCTGAAAACTGTAAAAATTCTAGAAAACCCTAAAAAGCATAGAAAATCAAAAAAAATCCTAAAAATTCTAGAAACCCCGAAAAAATCCTAGAAAACCATAAAAAATGCTAAAAATCCTACATAACCCTAAAAACAATGGAAAAAACCCCTAGAAAATCCTAAAAACCCTAAAAAATCCAGAAAAACTCGAGAAAACTCTAAAAAACTCTAAAAACCCTAGAAAAATCTAGAAAACCCTAAAAATCCTAGAAAACCCTAAAAATCCTAAAACACATAGAAAACCTAGAAAAACCCTAAAACCCTTAAAACCCTACAAAATCCTAAAAACCCTAGAAAACTTTTAAAAACTCGAGAAAATCCTAGAAAACCCTAAAAAATCCAAGAAAACCCTGAAAACCCTAAAAAACTATAAAATATCCTAGAAACCGTAGAAAACCCAAGAAAACTCTAAAAAACCCTGAAAATCGTAGAAACTCCTAAAAACCTAGAAAACCCTAAAAAACCTTAAAAATTCATGAAAACCCTAAAAACCCTAAAAGCCCTTAAAAACCCTAGAAAACTATAAAAAATCCTAAAAACCGTAGAAAACCTAGAAAACTCTAAAAAACCCTGAAAAACTGTAAAAATTCTAGAAAACCCTAAAAAGCATAGAAAATCCAAAAAAAATCCTAAAAATTCTAGAAACCCCGAAAAAATCCTAGAAAACCATAAAAAATGCTAAAAATCCTACATAACCCTAAAACAATGGAAACCCCTAAAACCCTAGAAAATCCTAAAAACCCTAAAAAATCCAGAAAAACTCGAGAAAACTCTAAAAAACTCTAAAAACTCTAGAAAAATCTAGAAAACCCTAAAAATCCTAGAAAACCCTAAAAATCCTAAAACACATAGAAAACCTTGAAAAACCCTAAAACCCTTAAAACCCTACAAAATCCTAAAAACCCTAGAAAACTTTTAAAAACTCGAGAAAATCCTAGAAAACCCTAAAAAATCCAAGAAAACCCTGAAAACCCTAAAAAACTATAAAATATCCTAGAAACCGTAGAAAACCCAAGAAAACTCTTAAAAAACCCTGAAAATCGTAGAAACTCCTAAAAACCTAGAAAACCCTAAAAACCTTAAAAATTCATGAAAACCCTAAAAACCCTAAAAGCCCTTAAAAACCCTAGAAAACTATAAAAAATCCTAAAAACCGTAGAAAACCTAGAAAACTCTAAAAAACCCTGAAAAACTGTAAAAATTCTAGAAAACCCTAAAAAGCATAGAAAATCCAAAAAAAATCCTAAAAATTCTAGAAACCCCGAAAAAATCCTAGAAAACCATAAAAAATGCTAAAAATCCTACATAACCCTAAAAACAATGGAAACCCCTAAAACCCCTAGAAAATCCTAAAAACCCTAAAAAATCCAGAAAAACTCGAGAAAACTCTAAAAACTCTAAAAACCCTAGAAAAATCTAGAAAACCCTAAAAATCCTAGAAAACCCTAAAAATCCTAAAACACATAGAAAACCTTGAAAAACCCTAAAACCCTTAAAACCCTACAAAATCCTAAAAACCCTAGAAAACTTTTAAAAACTCGAGAAAATCCTAGAAAACCCTAAAAAATCCAAGAAAACCCTGAAAACCCTAAAAAAACTATAAAATATCCTAGAAACCGTAGAAAACCCAAGAAAACTCTTAAAAAACCCTGAAAATCGTAGAAACTCCTAAAACCCTAGAAAACCCTAAAAAACCTTAAAAATTCATGAAAACCCTAAAAACCCTAAAAGCCCTTAAAAACCCTAGAAAACTATAAAAAATCCTAAAAACCGTAGAAAACCTAGAAAACTCTAAAAAACCCTGAAAAACTTAAAAAACCATAGAAAACCCTGAAAACTGTAAAAATTCTAGAAAACCCTAAAAAGCATAGAAAATTCAAAAAAAATCCTAAAAATTCTAGAAACCCCGAAAAAATCCTAGAAAACCATAAAAAATGCTAAAAATCCTACATAACCCTAAAAACAATGGAAAAACCCCTAGAAAATCCTAAAAACCCTAAAAAATCCAGAAAAACTCGAGAAAACTCTAAAACTCTAAAAACCCTAGAAAAATCTAGAAAACCCTAAAAATCCTAGAAAATCCTAAAAATCCTAAAACACATAGAAAACCTAGAAAAACCCTAAAACCCTTAAAACCCTACAAAATCCTAAAAACCCTAGAAAACTTTTAAAACTCGAAAAAATCCTAGAAAACCCTAAAAAATCCAAGAAAACCTAAAAACCTGAAAACCCTAAAAACTATAAAATATCTAGAAACCGTAGAAAACCCAAGAAAACTCTAAAAAAACCCTGAAAATCTAAAACCCTAAAAACCTAGAAAACCTAAAAAACCTTAAAAATTCATGAAAACCCTAAAAACCTAAAAGCCTTAAAAACCCTAGAAAACTATAAAAAATCCTAAAAACCGTAGAAAACTAAAAACTAAAAACCTGAAAAACTAAAAAAACCCTAAAAAAACTGTAAAAATTCTAGAAAACCCTAAAAACATAAAACCAAAAAAATCCTAAAAATTCTAGAAACCCCGAAAAATCATAGAAAACCATAAAAAATGCTAAAAATCCTACATAACCCTAAAAACAATGGAAACCCCTAAAACCCTAGAAAATCCTAAAAACCCTAAAAAATCCTAAAAAACATAAAAATCTAGAAAACCCTAAAAAACCTAGAAAACAATTAAAAAAACCCTAAACACCGTAGAAATTCCTAAAAAATTCTAAAAACCCTAGAAAATCATGAGAAACCCTAGAAAACTCTAAAAAACATAAAAACTCTAGAAAAAACTCTTGAAAAACCTAGAAAACTCTAAAAAATCCTAGAGAACTCTAGAAACCATAAAAACAAAAAAATCCAAAAAATCAGAAAACTAAAAAACTCTAAAAACCCTAGAAAACTCCAGAAAACCTAAAAATCCTAAAAACTAAAAACCTAAAAACCTAGAAAACTTAAAAAACCCTAAAACCCTACAAAATCCTAAAAACCCTAGAAAATTTTAAAAACTCGAAAAATCCTAGAAAACCCTAAAAAACCAAGAAAACCCTAAAAACCTGAAAACCTAGAAAACTAAAAACCTAAAACCAGAAAAACCAAAAAACTCTAAAAACCCTGAAAAATCCTAGAAAACTGCTAAAAACCTAGAAAACCCTAAAAACCTTAAAAATCATGAAAACCCTAAAAACCCTAAAACCTAAAACCCTAGAAAACTATAAAAAAAAAATCCTAAAAACCGTAGAAAACCTAGAAAACTCTAAAAAACCCTGAAAAACCTAAAAAACCATAGAAACCCTGAAAACTGTAAAATTCTAGAAAACCCTAAAAAACCTTAAAAATTCATGAAAACCCTAAAAACCCTAAAAGCCCTTAAAAACCCTAGAAAACTATAAAAAATCCTAAAAACCGTAGAAAACCTAGAAAACTCTAAAAAACCCTGAAAAACTGTAAAAATTCTAGAAAACCCTAAAAAGCATAGAAAATCCAAAAAAAATCCTAAAAATTCTAGAAACCCCGAAAAAATCCTAGAAAACCATAAAAAATGCTAAAAATCCTACATAACCCTAAAAACAATGGAACCCCTAAAACCCCTAGAAAATCCTAAAAACCCTAAAAAATCCAGAAAAACTCGAGAAAACTCTAAAAAACTCTAAAAACCCTAGAAAAATCTAGAAAACCCTAAAAATCCTAGAAAACCCTAAAAATCCTAAAACACATAGAAAACCTTGAAAAACCCTAAAACCCTTAAAACCCTACAAAATCCTAAAAACCCTAGAAAACTTTTAAAATCTCGAAAAAATCCTAGAAAACCCTAAAAAATCCAAGAAAACCCTAAAAACCCTGAAAACCCTAGAAAACTATAAAATATCCTAGAAACCGTAGAAAACCCAAGAAAACTCTAAAAAACCCTGAAAATCCTAGAAACCCCTAAAAACCTAGAAAACCGTAAAAAACCTTAAAAATTCATGAAAACCCTAAAAACGCTAAAAGCTCTTCAAAACCCTAGAAAACTATAAAAAATCCGAAAAACCGTAGAAAACCTAGAAAACTCTAAAAAACCCTGAAAAACCTAAAAAAACCCTAGAAAACTGTAAAAATTCTAGAAAACCCTAAAAACCATAGAAAACCCAAAAAAATCCTAAAAATTCTAGAAACCCCGAAAAATCCTAGAAAACCATAAAAAATGCTAAAAATCCTACATAACCCTAAAAACAATGGAAACCCCTAAAACCCCTAGAAAATCCTAAAAACCCTAAAAAATCCAGAAAAACTCGAGAAAACTCTAAAAAACTCTAAAAACTCTAGAAAAATCTAGAAAACCATAAAAATCCTAGAAAACCCTAAAAATCCTAAAACACATAGAAAACCTTGAAAAACCCTAAAACCCTTAAAACCCTACAAAATCCTAAAAACCCTAGAAAACTTTTAAAAACTCGAGAAAATCCTAGAAAACCCTAAAAAATCCAAGAAAACCCTGAAAACCCTAAAAAACTATAAAATATCCTAGAAACCGTAGAAAACCCAAGAAAACTCTTAAAAAACCCTGAAAATCGTAGAAACTCCTAAAACCCTAGAAAACCCTAAAAAACCTTAAAAATTCATGAAAACCCTAAAAACCCTAAAAGCCCTTAAAAACCCTAGAAAACTATAAAAAATCCTAAAAACCGTAGAAAACCTAGAAAACTCTAAAAAACCCTGAAAAACTTAAAAAACCATAGAAAACCCTGAAAACTGTAAAAATTCTAGAAAACCCTAAAAAGCATAGAAAATTCAAAAAAAATCCTAAAAATTCTAGAAACCCCGAAAAAATCCTAGAAAACCATAAAAAATGCTAAAAATCCTACATAACCCTAAAAACAATGGAAAAACCCCTAGAAAATCCTAAAAACCCTAAAAAATCCAGAAAAACTCGAGAAAACTCTAAAACTCTAAAAACCCTAGAAAAATCTAGAAAACCCTAAAAATCCTAGAAAACCCTAAAAATCCTAAAACACATAGAAAACCTAGAAAAACCCTAAAACCCTTAAAACCCTACAAAATCCTAAAAACCCTAGAAAACTTTTAAAAACTCGAGAAAATCCTAGAAAACCCTAAAAAATCCAAGAAAACCCTGAAAACCCTAAAAAACTATAAAATATCCTAGAAACCGTAGAAAACCCAAGAAAACTCTAAAAAAACCTTGAAAATCGTAGAAACTCCTAAAAACCTAGAAAACCCTAAAAAACCTTAAAAATTCATGAAAACCCTAAAAACCCTAAAAGCCCTTAAAAACCCTAGAAAACTATAAAAAATCCTAAAAACCGTAGAAAACCTAGAAAACTCTAAAAAACCCTGAAAAACTGTAAAAATTCTAGAAAACCCTAAAAAGCATAGAAAATCCAAAAAAAATCCTAAAAATTCTAGAAACCCCGAAAAAATCCTAGAAAACCATAAAAAATGCTAAAAATCCTACATAACCCTAAAAACAATGGAAACCCCTAAAACCCCTAGAAAATCCTAAAAACCCTAAAAAATCCAGAAAAACTCGAGAAAACTCTAAAAACTCTAAAAACTCTAGAAAAATCTAGAAAACCATAAAAATCCTAGAAAACCCTAAAAATCCTAAAACACATAGAAAACCTTGAAAAACCCTAAAACCCTTAAAACCCTACAAAATCCTAAAAACCCTAGAAAACTTTTAAAAACTCGAGAAAATCCTAGAAAACCCTAAAAAATCCAAGAAAACCCTGAAAACCCTAAAAAACTATAAAATATCCTAGAAACCGTAGAAAACCCAAGAAAACTCTTAAAAAACCCTGAAAATCGTAGAAACTCCTAAAACCCTAGAAAACCCTAAAAAACCTTAAAAATTCATGAAAACCCTAAAAACCCTAAAAGCCCTTAAAAACCCTAGAAAACTATAAAAAATCCTAAAAACCGTAGAAAACCTAGAAAACTCTAAAAAACCCTGAAAAACTTAAAAAACCATAGAAAACCCTGAAAACTGTAAAAATTCTAGAAAACCCTAAAAAGCATAGAAAATTCAAAAAAAATCCTAAAAATTCTAGAAACCCCGAAAAAATCCTAGAAAACCATAAAAAATGCTAAAAATCCTACATAACCCTAAAAACAATGGAAACCCCTAAAACCCCTAGAAAATCCTAAAAACCCTAAAAAATCCAGAAAAACTCGAGAAAACTCTAAAAAACTCTAAAAACTCTAGAAAAATCTAGAAAACCATAAAAATCCTAGAAAACCCTAAAAATCCTAAAACACATAGAAAACCTTGAAAAACCCTAAAACCCTTAAAACCCTACAAAATCCTAAAAACCCTAGAAAACTTTTAAAAACTCGAGAAAATCCTAGAAAACCCTAAAAAACCAAGAAAACCCTGAAAACCCTAAAAAACTATAAAATATCCTAGAAACCGTAGAAAACCCAAGAAAACTCTTAAAAAACCCTGAAAATCGTAGAAACTCCTAAAAACCTAGAAAACCCTAAAAAACCTTAAAAATTCATGAAAACCCTAAAAACCCTAAAAGCCCTTAAAAACCCTAGAAAACTATAAAAAATCCTAAAAACCGTAGAAAACCTAGAAAACTCTAAAAAACCCTGAAAAACTGTAAAAATTCTAGAAAACCCTAAAAAGCATAGAAAATCCAAAAAAAATCCTAAAAATTCTAGAAACCCCGAAAAAATCCTAGAAAACCATAAAAAATGCTAAAAATCCTACATAACCCTAAAAACAATGGAAACCCCTAAAACCCCTAGAAAATCCTAAAAACCCTAAAAAATCCAGAAAAACTCGAGAAAACTCTAAAAAACTCTAAAAACCCTAGAAAAATCTAGAAAACCCTAAAAATCCTAGAAAACCCTAAAAATCCTAAAACACATAGAAAACCTTGAAAAACCCTAAAACCCTTAAAACCCTACAAAATCCTAAAAACCCTAGAAAACTTTTAAAAACTCGAGAAAATCCTAGAAAACCCTAAAAAATCCAAGAAAACCCTGAAAACCCTAAAAAACTATAAAATATCCTAGAAACCGTAGAAAACCCAAGAAAACTCTTAAAAAACCCTGAAAATCGTAGAAACTCCTAAAACCCTAGAAAACCCTAAAAAACCTTAAAAATTCATGAAAACCCTAAAAACCCTAAAAGCCCTTAAAAACCCTAGAAAACTATAAAAAATCCTAAAAACCGTAGAAAACCTAGAAAACTCTAAAAAACCCTGAAAAACTTAAAAAACCATAGAAAACCCTGAAAACTGTAAAAATTCTAGAAAACCCTAAAAAGCATAGAAAATTCAAAAAAAATCCTAAAAATTCTAGAAACCCCGAAAAAATCCTAGAAAACCATAAAAAATGCTAAAAATCCTACATAACCCTAAAAACAATGGAAAAACCCCTAGAAAATCCTAAAAACCCTAAAAAATCCAGAAAAACTCGAGAAAACTCTAAAACTCTAAAAACCCTAGAAAAATCTAGAAAACCCTAAAAATCCTAGAAAATCCTAAAAATCCTAAAACACATAGAAAACCTAGAAAAACCCTAAAACCCTTAAAACCCTACAAAATCCTAAAAACCCTAGAAAACTTTTAAAATCTCGAAAAAATCCTAGAAAACCCTAAAAAATCCAAGAAAATCCTAAAAACCCTGAAAACCCTAGAAAACTATAAAATATCCTAGAAACCGTAGAAAACCCAAGAAAACTCTAAAAAAACCCTGAAAATCCTAAAAACCCCTAAAAACCTAGAAAACCCTAAAAAACCTTAAAAATTCATGAAAACCCTAAAAACGCTAAAAGCCCTTAAAAACCCTAGAAAACTATAAAAAATCCTAAAAACCGTAGAAAACCTAGAAAACTCTAAAAAACCCTGAAAAACCTAAAAAAACCCTAGAAAACCCTGAAAACTGTAAAAATTCTAGAAAACCCTAAAAACCATAGAAAACCCAAAAAAATCCTAAAAATTCTAGAAACCCCGAAAAATCATAGAAAACCATAAAAAATGCTAAAAATCCTACATAACCCTAAAAACAATGGAAACCCCTAAAACCCCTAGAAAATCCTAAAAACCCTAAAAAATCCTAAAAGAACATAAAAATTCTAGAAAACCCTAAAAAAACCTAGAAAACAATTAAAAAAACCCTAAACACCGTAGAAATTCCTAAAAAATTCTAAAAACCCTAGAAAATCATGAGAAACCCTAGAAAACTCTAAAAAACATAAAAACTCTAGAAAAAACTCTTGAAAAACCTAGAAAACTCTAAAAAATCCTAGAGAACTCTAGAATACCATAAAAACAAAAAAAAATCCAGAAAAACTCGAGAAAACTTTAAAAAACTCTAAAAACCCTAGAAAACTCCAGAAAACCCTAAAAATCCTAGAAAATCTTAAAAATCCTAAAACACCTAGAAAACCTTAAAAAACCCTTAAAACCCTACAAAATCCTAAAAAGCCTAGAAAATTTTAAAAACTCGAGAAAATCCTAGAAAACCCTAAAAAATCCAAGAAAACCCTAAAAACCCTGAAAACCCTAGAAAACTATAAAATATCCTAGAAACCGTAGAAAAACCAAGAAAACTCTAAAAAAACCCTGAAAATCCTAGAAACTGCTAAAAACCTAGAAAACCCTAAAAAACCTTAAAAATTCATGAAAACCCTAAAAACCCTAAAAGCCCTTAAAAACCCTAGAAAACTATAAAAAAAAAATCCTAAAAACCGTAGAAAACCTAGAAAACTCTAAAAAACCCTGAAAAACCTAAAAAACCATAGAAAACCCTGAAAACTGTAAAAATTCTAGAAAACCCTAAAAAACCTTAAAAATTCATGAAAACCCTAAAAACCCTAAAAGCCCTTAAAAACCCTAGAAAACTATAAAAAATCCTAAAAACCGTAGAAAACCTAGAAAACTCTAAAAAACCCTGAAAAACTGTAAAAATTCTAGAAAACCCTAAAAAGCATAGAAAATCCAAAAAAAATCCTAAAAATTCTAGAAACCCCGAAAAAATCCTAGAAAACCATAAAAAATGCTAAAAATCCTACATAACCCTAAAAACAATGGAAACCCCTAAAACCCCTAGAAAATCCTAAAAACCCTAAAAAATCCAGAAAAACTCGAGAAAACTCTAAAAAACTCTAAAAACCCTAGAAAAATCTAGAAAACCCTAAAAATCCTAGAAAACCCTAAAAATCCTAAAACACATAGAAAACCTTGAAAAACCCTAAAACCCTTAAAACCCTACAAAATCCTAAAAACCCTAGAAAACTTTTAAAATCTCGAAAAAATCCTAGAAAACCCTAAAAAATCCAAGAAAACCCTAAAAACCCTGAAAACCCTAGAAAACTATAAAATATCCTAGAAACCGTAGAAAACCCAAGAAAACTCTAAAAAAACCCTGAAAATCCTAGAAACCCCTAAAAACCTAGAAAACCGTAAAAAACCTTAAAAATTCATGAAAACCCTAAAAACGCTAAAAGCTCTTCAAAACCCTAGAAAACTATAAAAAATCCGAAAAACCGTAGAAAACCTAGAAAACTCTAAAAAACCCTGAAAAACCTAAAAAAACCCTAGAAAACTGTAAAAATTCTAGAAAACCCTAAAAACCATAGAAAACCCAAAAAAATCCTAAAAATTCTAGAAACCCCGAAAAATCCTAGAAAACCATAAAAAATGCTAAAAATCCTACATAACCCTAAAA
Organism: Arachis hypogaea; assembly: GCF_003086295.3. Classification (NCBI taxonomy): domain Eukaryota; kingdom Viridiplantae; phylum Streptophyta; class Magnoliopsida; order Fabales; family Fabaceae; genus Arachis; species Arachis hypogaea. The sequence goes on from NC_092052.1 coordinate 76,414,318, forward strand.
ACAATGGAAACCCCTAAAACCCCTAGAAAATCCTAAAAACCCTAAAAAATCCAGAAAAACTCGAGAAAACTCTAAAAAACTCTAAAAACCCTAGAAAAATCTAGAAAACCCTAAAAATCCTAGAAAACCCTAAAAATCCTAAAACACATAGAAAACCTTGAAAAACCCTAAAACCCTTAAAACCCTACAAAATCCTAAAAACCCTAAAAACCCTGAAAACCCTAAAAAACTATAAAATATCCTAGAAACCGTAGAAAACCCAAGAAAACTCTTAAAAAACCCTGAAAATCGTAGAAACTCCTAAAAACCTAGAAAACCCTAAAAACCTTAAAAATTCATGAAAACCCTAAAAACCCTAAAAGCCCTTAAAAACCCTAGAAAACTATAAAAAATCCTAAAAACCGTAGAAAACCTAGAAAACTCTAAAAAACCCTGAATAACTTAAAAAACCATAGAAAACCCTGAAAACTGTAAAAATTCTAGAAAACCCTAAAAAGCATAGAAAATTCAAAAAAAATCCTAAAAATTCAAGAAACCCCGAGAAAATCATAGAAAAGCATAAAAAATGCTAAAAATCCTACATAACCCTAAAAACAATGGAAAAACCCCTAGAAAATCCTAAAAACCCTAAAAAATCCAGAAAAACTCAAGAAAAGTCTAAAAAACTCTAAAAACCCTAGAAAAATCTAGAAAACCCTAAAAATCCTAGAAAACCCTAAAAATCCTAAAACACAGAAAACCTAGAAAAACCCTAAAACCTTACAAAATCCTAAAAACCCTAAAACCTTGAAAAACCCTAAAACCCTTAAAACCCTACAAAATCCTAAAAACCCTAGAAAACTTTTAAAAACTCGAGAAAATCCTAGAAAACCCTAAAAAATCCAAGAAAACCCTGAAAACCCTAAAAAACTATAAAATATCCTAGAAACCGTAGAAAACCCAAGAAAACTCTTAAAAAACCCTGAAAATCGTAGAAACTCCTAAAACCCTAGAAAACCCTAAAAAACCTTAAAAATTCATGAAAACCCTAAAAACGCTAAAAGCCCTTAAAAACCCTAGAAAACTATAAAAAATCCTAAAAACCGTAGAAAACCTAGAAAACTCTAAAAAACCCTGAAAAACCTAAAAAAACCCTAGAAAACCCTGAAAACTGTAAAAATTCTAGAAAACCCTAAAAACCATAGAAAACCCAAAAAAATCCTAAAAATTCTAGAAACCCCGAAAAATCATAGAAAACCATAAAAAATGCTAAAAATCCTACATAACCCTAAAAACAATGGAAACCCCTAAAACCCCTAGAAAATCCTAAAAACCCTAAAAAATCCTAAAAGAACATAAAAATTCTAGAAAACCCTAAAAAAACCTAGAAAACAATTAAAAAAACCCTAAACACCGTAGAAATTCCTAAAAAATTCTAAAAACCCTAGAAAATCATGAGAAACCCTAGAAAACTCTAAAAAAACATAAAAACTCTAGAAAAAACTCTTGAAAAACCTAGAAAACTCTAAAAAATCCTAGAGAACTCTAGAATACCATAAAAACAAAAAAAAATCCAGAAAAACTCGAGAAAACTTTAAAAAACTCTAAAAACCCTAGAAAACTCCAGAAAACCCTAAAAATCCTAGAAAATCATAAAAATCCTAAAACACCTAGAAAACCTTAAAAAACCCTTAAAACCCTACAAAATCCTAAAAACCCTAGAAAATTTTAAAAACTCGAGAAAATCCTAGAAAACCCTAAAAAATCCAAGAAAACCCTAAAAACCCTGAAAACCCTAGAAAACTATAAAATATCCTAGAAACCGTAGAAAAACCAAGAAAACTCTAAAAAAACCCTGAAAATCCTAGAAACTGCTAAAAACCTAGAAAACCCTAAAAAACCTTAAAAATTCATGAAAACCCTAAAAACCCTAAAAGCCCTTAAAAACCCTAGAAAACTATAAAAAAAATCCTAAAAACCGTAGAAAACCTAGAAAACTCTAAAAAACCCTGAAAAACCTAAAAAACCATAGAAAACCCTGAAAACTGTAAAAATTCTAGAAAACCCTAAAAAACCTTAAAAATTCATGAAAACCCTAAAAACCCTAAAAGCCCTTAAAAACCCTAGAAAACTATAAAAAATCCTAAAAACCGTAGAAAACCTAGAAAACTCTAAAAAACCCTGAAAAACTGTAAAAATTCTAGAAAACCCTAAAAAGCATAGAAAATCCAAAAAAAATCCTAAAAATTCTAGAAACCCCGAAAAAATCCTAGAAAACCATAAAAAATGCTAAAAATCCTACATAACCCTAAAAACAATGGAAACCCCTAAAACCCCTAGAAAATCCTAAAAACCCTAAAAAATCCAGAAAAACTCGAGAAAACTCTAAAAAACTCTAAAAACCCTAGAAAAATCTAGAAAACCCTAAAAATCCTAGAAAACCCTAAAAATCCTAAAACACATAGAAAACCTTGAAAAACCCTAAAACCCTTAAAACCCTACAAAATCCTAAAAACCCTAGAAAACTTTTAAAAACTCGAGAAAATCCTAGAAAACGCTAAAAAATCCAAGAAAACCCTGAAAACCCTAAAAAACTATAAAATATCCTAGAAACCGTAGAAAACCCAAGAAAACTCTTAAAAAACCCTGAAAATCGTAGAAACTCCTAAAAACCTAGAAAACCCTAAAAAACCTTAAAAATTCATGAAAACCCTAAAAGCCCTTAAAAACCCTAGAAAACTATAAAAAATCCTAAAAACCGTAGAAAACCTAGAAAACTCTAAAAAACCCTGAAAAACTTAAAAAACCATAGAAAACCCTGAAAACTGTAAAAATTCTAGAAAACCCTAAAAAGCATAGAAAATTCAAAAAAAATCCTAAAAATTCTAGAAACCCCGAAAAAATCCTAGAAAACCATAAAAAATGCTAAAAATCCTACATAACCCTAAAAACAATGGAAAAACCCCTAGAAAATCCTAAAAACCCTAAAAAATCCAGAAAAACTCGAGAAAACTCTAAAACTCTAAAAAACCTAGAAAAATCTAGAAAACCCTAAAAATCCTAGAAAACCCTAAAAATCCTAAAACACATAGAAAACCTAGAAAAACCCTAAAACCCTTAAAACCCTACAAAATCCTAAAAACCCTAGAAAACTTTTAAAATCTCGAAAAAATCCTAGAAAACCCTAAAAAATCCAAGAAAACCCTAAAAACCCTGAAAACCCTAGAAAACTATAAAATATCCTAGAAATCGTAGAAAACCCAAGAAAACTCTAAAAAAACCCTGAAAATCCTAGAAACCCCTAAAAACCTAGAAAACCCTAAAAAACCTTAAAAATTCATGAAAACCCTAAAAACGCTAAAAGCCCTTAAAAACCCTAGAAAACTATAAAAAATCCTAAAAACCGTAGAAAACCTAGAAAACTCTAAAAAACCCTGAAAAACCTAAAAAAACCCTAGAAAACCCTGAAAACTGTAAAAATTCTAGAAAACCCTAAAAACCATAGAAAACCCAAAAAAATCCTAAAAATTCTAGAAACCCCGAAAAATCATAGAAAACCATAAAAATGCTAAAAATCCTACATAACCCTAAAAACAATGGAAACCCCTAAAACCCCTAGAAAATCCTAAAAACCCTAAAAAATCCTAAAAGAACATAAAAATTCTAGAAAACCCTAAAAAAACCTAGAAAACAATTAAAAAAACCCTAAACACCGTAGAAATTCCTAAAAAATTCTAAAAACCCTAGAAAATCATGAGAAACCCTAGAAAACTCTAGAAAAACATAAAAACTCTAGAAAAAACTCTTGAAAAACCTAGAAAACTCTAAAAAATCCTAGAGAACTCTAGAATACCATAAAAACAAAAAAAAATCCAGAAAAACTCGAGAAAACTTTAAAAAACTCTAAAAACCCTAGAAAACTCCAGAAAACCCTAAAAATCCTAGAAAATCTTAAAAATCCTAAAACACCTAGAAAACCTTAAAAAACCCTTAAAACCCTACAAAATCCTAAAAAGCCTAGAAAATTTTAAAAACTCGAGAAAATCCTAGAAAACCCTAAAAAATCCAAGAAAACCCTAAAAACCCTGAAAACCCTAGAAAACTATAAAATATCCTAGAAACCGTAGAAAAACCAAGAAAACTCTAAAAAAACCCTGAAAATCCTAGAAACTGCTAAAAACCTAGAAAACCCTAAAAAACCTTAAAAATTCATGAAAACCCTAAAAACCCTAAAAGCCCTTAAAAACCCTAGAAAACTATAAAAAAAATCCTAAAAACCGTAGAAAACCTAGAAAACTCTAAAAAACCCTGAAAAACCTAAAAAACCATAGAAAACCCTGAAAACTGTAAAAATTCTAGAAAACCCTAAAAAACCTTAAAAATTCATGAAAACCCTAAAAACCCTAAAAGCCCTTAAAAACCCTAGAAAACTATAAAAAATCCTAAAAACCGTAGAAAACCTAGAAAACTCTAAAAAACCCTGAAAAACTGTAAAAATTCTAGAAAACCCTAAAAAGCATAGAAAATCCAAAAAAAATCCTAAAAATTCTAGAAACCCCGAAAAAATCCTAGAAAACCATAAAAAATGCTAAAAATCCTACATAACCCTAAAAACAATGGAAACCCCTAAAACCCCTAGAAAATCCTAAAAACCCTAAAAAATCCAGAAAAACTCGAGAAAACTCTAAAAAACTCTAAAAACCCTAGAAAAATCTAGAAAACCCTAAAAATCCTAGAAAACCCTAAACCCTAAACCCTAAAACCCTTAAAACCCTACAAAATCCTAAAAACCCTAGAAAACTTTTAAAAACTCGAGAAAATCCTAGAAAACCCTAAAAAATCCAAGAAAACCCTGAAAACCCTAAAAAACTATAAAATATCCTAGAAACCGTAGAAAACCCAAGAAAACTCTTAAAAAACCCTGAAAATCGTAGAAACTCCTAAAAACCTAGAAAACCCTAAAAAACCTTAAAAATTCATGAAAACCCTAAAAACCCTAAAAGCCCTTAAAAACCCTAGAAAACTATAAAAAATCCTAAAAACCGTAGAAAACCTAGAAAACTCTAAAAAACCCTGAAAAACTTAAAAAACCATAGAAAACCCTGAAAACTGTAAAAATTCTAGAAAACCCTAAAAAGCATAGAAAATTCAAAAAAAATCCTAAAAATTCAAGAAACCCAGAGAAAATCCTAGAAAACCATAAAAAATGCTAAAAATCCTACATAACCCTAAAAACAATGGAAAAACCCCTAGAAAATCCTAAAAACCCTAAAAAATCCAGAAAAACTCGAGAAAACTCTAAAAAACTCTAAAAACCCTAGAAAAATCTAGAAAACCCTAAAAATCCTAGAAAACCCTAAAAATCCTAAAACACAGAAAACCTAGAAAAACCCTAAAACCCTTAAAACCCTACAAAATCCTAAAAACCCTAGAAAACTTTTAAAATATCGAAAAAATCCTAGAAAACCCTAAAAAATCCAAGAAAACCCTAAAAACCCTGAAAACCCTAGAAAACTATAAAATATCCTAGAAACCGTAGAAAACCCAAGAAAACTCTAAAAAAACCCTGAAAATCCTAGAAACCCCTAAAAACCTAGAAAACCCTAAAAAACCTTAAAAATTCATGAAAACCCTAAAAACGCTAAAAGCCCTTAAAAACCCTAGAAAACTATAAAAAATCCTAAAAACCGTAGAAAACCTAGAAAACTCTAAAAAACCCTGAAAAACCTAGAAAAACCCTCGAAAACCCTGAAAACTGTAAAAATTCTAGAAAACCCTAAAAACCATAGAAAACCCAAAAAAATCCTAAAAATTCTAGAAACCCCGAAAAATCCTAGAAAACCATAAAAAATGCTAAAAATCCTACATAACCCTAAAAACAATGGAAACCCCTAGAAAATCCTAAAAACCCTAAATAATCCAGAAAAACTCGAGAAAACTCTAAAAAACTCTAAAAACCCTAGAAAAATCTAGAAAACCCTAAAAATCCTAGAAAACCCTAAAAATCCTAAAACACATAGAAAACCTTGAAAAACCCTAAAACCCTTAAAACCCTACAAAATCCTAAAAACCCTAGAAAACTTTTAAAAACTCGAGAAAATCCTAGAAAACCCTAAAAAATCCAAGAAAACCCTAAAAACCCTGAAAACCCTAAAAAACTATAAAATATCCTAGAAACCGTAGAAAACCCAAGAAAACTCTTAAAAAACCCTGAAAATCGTAGAAACTCCTAAAAACCTAGAAAACCCTAAAAAACCTTAAAAATTCATGAAAACCCTAAAAGCCCTTAAAAACCCTAGAAAACTATAAAAAATCCTAAAAACCGTAGAAAACCTAGAAAACTCTAAAAAACCCTGAAAAACTTAAAAAACCATAGAAAACCCTGAAAACTGTAAAAATTCTAGAAAACCCTAAAAAGCATAGAAAATTCAAAAAAAATCCTAAAAATTCTAGAAACCCCGAAAAAATCCTAGAAAACCATAAAAAATGCTAAAAATCCTACATAACCCTAAAAACAATGGAAAAACCCCTAGAAAATCCTAAAAACCCTAAAAAATCCAGAAAAACTCGAGAAAACTCTAAAAACCCTAGAAAAATCTAGAAAACCCTAAAAATCCTAGAAAACCCTAAAAATCCTAAAACACATAGAAAACCTAGAAAAACCCTAAAACCCTTAAAACAGAGTTTTCTAGAGTTTTTCAGGATTTTTTAGAATTCTTTGGGTTTTTAAGATTTTTTATAGTTTTCTAGGATTTTTAGGGTTTTCTTGGGTTTTCTAGTGTTTTTTTTAAGTTTTCTAGGATTTCTAGGGTATTCTTGGTTTTTAGGGCTTTTTTTTATAGTTTCCAAGGGTTTTTTAGGATTTTGTAGGATTTTAGGGTTTTTTAGGGCTTTCTAGGCTTTTCTAGAGTTTTTTAAAGTTTTCTAGGATTTTTAGGGTTTTCTAGAGTGTTTATAGGGTTTTCTAGAATTTTTTAAAGTTTTCTAGGGTTTTTACGGTTTTTTATGGTTTTCTAGGGAATTTAGGATTTTCTAGGATTTTTGCAGTTTTTTAGGGATTTCTAACGTTTTTAGGATTTTTTTTGGGTTTTTAGGGCTTTCTAAGATTTCTAAGTTTTTTTAGGGTTTAGGGTTTAGGGTTTAGGGTTTAGGGTTTAGGGTTTAGGGTTTAGGGTTTTTAAGGTTTTCTATAGTTTTTTTAAGTTTTCTAGGATTTTGATGGTTTTCTATGGTTTTTAAAATTTTCTAGTGTTTTTTAGGAATATTTGGGAGTTTTTAGGATTTTCTACCTTTTTAGGGGTTTTTAAGGATTATTAGGATTTTTAGGATTTTTTAGGGTTTTCTAGGAATTTTATTGTTTTCTAGGATTTTTTCGGGTTTTCTAAGGTTCTTAGGGTTTTTTAGAGTTTTCTAGGGGTTTTCAGGGTTTTTCAGGATTTTTATGGTTTTTAGGGTTTTCTAGGGTTTTTAAGATTTTTTAGAGTTTTCTAGGGTTTTTAACGGTTTTTTAGAATTTTTTGGATTTCTAGGATTTTTTCGGGTTTTCTACGGTTCTTAGGGTTTTTTAGAGTTTTCTAGGGTTTTCAGGGTTTTTTAGAATTTTTATGGTTTTTAAGATTTTCTAGGATTTTTATACTTCTCTAGGGCTTTTAGGGTTTTCTGGGTTTTTAGGATTTTTTATAGTTTTGAACGGTTTTTAGGGTTTTCTAGGCTTTTCTAGAGTTTTTTAAAGTTTTCTGGAATTTTTTTGTTTTCTAGGATTTTTAAGGTTTTTTTTAGGGTTTTTCGGGGTTTTTTTCAGTTTTTTATGGTTTTCTAGAGATTTTAGGGTTTTTTTAGAATTTTTACGGTCTTTTAGGGATTTCTAACGTTTTTAGGATTTTTTTTGGGTTTTTAGGGTTTTCTAAGGTTTTTATGGATTTTTAGGGATTTCTAAGATTTTCTAGAGTATTTTAGGGTTTTCTAGGGTTCTTTAGGGTTTTTAGGATTTTCTAGGAGTTTCTATAGTTTTTTTAAGTTTTCTAGGATTTTTATGGTTTTCTAGGTGTTTTAGGGTTTTCTATGTTTTTAGGTGTTTCTTAGGATTTTTAAGATTTTTTAGGATTTTCTAGGGTTTTCTACAGTTTTTTAAAGTTTTCTAGGAATTTTATTGTTTTCTTGGTTTTTGAGAGTTTTCTAGGGGTTTTTAGGGTTTTTTAGGATTTTTATAGTTTTTAGGGTTTTTTAGGGTTTTCTAGAATTTTTAGAGTTTTTAGAGTTTTCTAGGGTTTTTCAGGGTTTTTTAGGGTTTTTTGGGTTTTTAGGAATTTTTATGGTTTTCTAGGATTTTTAGGATTTTCTTGAGTTTTCTAGATTTTTTAACGTTTTCTAGGATATTTATGCTTTTCTAGGGCTTTTAGGGTTTTTTAGGGTATTCTGGATTTTAAAGATTTTTTTATAGTTTTCAAGGGATTTTTAGGGTTTTCTAGGCTTTTCTAGAGTTTTTAAAAATTTTCTGAAATTTTTTTTGTTTTCATTTTCTACGATTTTTTGGGTTTTTTAGGGTTTTCTAGAATTTTTAGGGTTTTTTAGGATTTTCTAGAGTTTTTTAAAGTTTTCTAGGATTTTTACAGTTTTTAGGGTTTTCTACGGTTTTTAGGGTTCTTAAGGTTTTCTTGGATTTTTAGGGTTTTTTAGGTTTTCTAGGGTGTCTAGGATTTTTTAGAGTTTTCTAGTGTTTTTCAGGATTTTTTTTTGTTTTTCGGGGTTTTTAGGGTTTTCTACCTTTTTAGGGAATTTAGGATTTTTAGGGTTTTTTTTAATGGTTTTTAAGGTTTTCTAGGGGTTTTATGATTTTTTAGGGTTTTCTAGAAATTTTATTGTTTTCTAGGATTTTTTCGGATTTTCTAAGGTTCTTAGGATTTTTTAGAGTTTTCTAGGGGTTTTCAGGGTTTTTTAGGATTTTTTGTGTTTTTATGGTTTTCTAGGGTTTTTAGGGTTTTCTTGTGCTTTCTAGAGTTTTTTTAAAGTTTTCTAGGATTTTTATGCTTTTCTAGGGCTTTTAGGATTTTCTAGAGTTTTTTAAAGTTTTCTAGGATTTTTTTTGTTTTTTAGGATTTTTAGGATTTTTTATGGTTCTAGGGTTTTTTAGAATTTTTAGGATTTTCTAGAGTTTTTACGGATTTTTATGGTTTTTTAGGGTTCTCTAGTGTTTTACGATTTTTTATGGTTTTCTAGGTATTTTAGGGTTTTCTAAGATTTTTACGGTTTTTTAGGGATTTCTAACGTTTTTAGGATTTTTTTTTTTGGTTTTTAAGGGTAGGTTTTTTAGGGATTTCTAAGATTTTCTAGAGTTTTTTAGGATTTTTCTAGGATTTTTATTCTTTTCTAGGGTTTTTAAGATTTTCTAGTGTTTTTTAGGATTTTTTTTAAGGTTTTTAGGATTTTCTATGTTTTTTATGGTTCTAGGATTTTTTAGGATTTTTTAGGATTTTTTAGGACCTTCTAGGATTTTCTACGTTTTTTTAGGATTTTCTAAAGTTTTTAGGCTTTTTTAAAGTTTTTTAAAATTTTCTAGGATTTTTATGGTATTTTAAGGTTTTTACGATTTTTTATAGTTTTCTAGACTTTTTAGAATTTTCTAGGATTTTTACGGTTTTTTAGGGTTCTCGTGAAAGTGTGTAAAGAGAGAGAATCAGCAAAGGAAAGACCCTGTTAGCACTCAAGCATAAAGCAAGCCTTGCAGTCATATGTCATATATATTAAGGTGCTAAGGTGCTAAGCTCCTTTCACCACTTGCTTAGAATAACTTGAATATAGCTAATAGGGTTTAGGTAATTTCTAGTTATAAGTAGGGACGGATCAAAACTACAAGCAAAGAGAAGAAATACACTCGTGGATCTAGTAGTGCAGATGATCAACTGACCTTATGAACCCAATGATGACAGAGATCAGCCACTGCTTCCAATTAAGCCTGACTGTTGAAGTGAACTTGCCGAGGAATTCGATGATGATGATCTAAACACTAGCAATTAATCATACGAGAGACAAATAACGAGGAGTTAAAATAAGACAAACCTGAAGCACAACAATTAATCCCACTATACCCATGAAGAGGTAGTTTTTCGTGACTCCACTGAATATGTTAAACTCATTAAAGATCTGCAGTTTTGAACACATTTTTTTAGAATTGAAATAAGATGAGCACACTACAGCAAAGCTACCAAAATGACAATGAATATATGGTGCATGAACTGGGCATGCATTGCCAACCACTAACGCATCACAAGGATTTAGCAGTAATGTAAATAAGAGTGAGTAGCAAGACATCTCAGGAAAATTGCAATAGGCTTTGGTTTTCTAGATACAATTAGCACCTATTGGAAATTAGCAATCACCATTACAGCACAACCACCAATACTATTATAGAACATGCATAAAAAGATAAGGAAACTAACATTGGTAATTCTTCCAACACACAACTTTACCATTTAAAATGCAAATGGACTAAAGACAACTTACTTGAGACAGAACAAATGCATTGAAGATCAGAGTGTTTTTCACTTTAATTGCATGATCATTTTTGTCATGTGTCAGACCCAGTATGCTCCTACCTCGGAAATTCAGAACAAGCAACACAGATACTTGGTACATTGCCTGAAGAGTTCAAATCATAATCGGCAATTCAGTTTACAGAAGAGTATAGCATAACAACGGTAATTGAAATGCAGGACATCATAAACCAATAGGTAAATAATCCTTGCAGACTACAATGACAAGCAGTTAACTGAGAAATGAGAAACAAAACTCACCTGTATCAGCAAATTTCTCCACATAATATTTGTTATGAGAGGTTCTCTGAAAAGGATACAAGACAAAACTCCATGTCAAAAAAACCATTGAAGCACATAGGCACTGCATATATCGCTTGGATAATAAAGCTGCAAATGAAATAGGACCAATATCGATAATGTAAATACAAAATAAATGCAGTCTTCAATATGCTGTTTAGGACTGTTGGCAACAATTTTGTTTTCGAGGGGTATGACTATTATTCATTGCACTTAAAATTTCTCTCTTCTGTTGAAATAACCAAAATCTTTAGATTTAATAATAGAGCTGCACTATTCACACTTTCAATTAAATTTCTTTCTTTATTGTTGGGTGCATCATTCAAAAATGCATCTACAAGGAACAAAATTTTATGACATTCATCCAATTCTTCAGGTGCTGTAACACTAGAAAAACATAGCAAGAAAATGTCATGATCCAAAGAAAAAGGCACAATTAGAGAAACTGAAGTTCCGACCTTCGGCCCACTGGAGGCCAATCCATAAGGTGATCAGTTGGTGGATCAGTTGCCAATGCTAGCTCCCAAAGTATCCATGATAAGATTTATCCACAAAAGCTGTAGAAAGAGCAATAAGTCAGCTGAAACATAAATTGAGGGGCAAAGCCAGAGAGCAAAACACAGGGAGACAGCAGACCTGCAAGCGCATAGATTTTGAAAGATATAAGAGGTATGCTAAAAATATCAAATTCATGTTCAGCTTGCAAAACACTATACAAAAGCAATCCAAAACGGTGCAGTTCAATTATATACAAACCTTTCATTGGTTGGCATATTGACTAACTACCTAAATACCCATCTAGTAATGCCAGAAATAAAATTATTTTTTAAGATGTAAATACCAACCATAAAAGATGCATCATTTATTAAGATAATTTAAGAACAAACTAGATCTCTCAAATCGAAAAGAAATAGGTCCAACCTTTACAACTGAAGCAAAATTGCCATCCAAAATAATAATATCAGAGCTTTCTATTGCAACTTCAGTTCCTTGAATATATTCAGAAAGTATAGAAATAAATTAAAAAGGGAAAAAAGAAAGAAATAGTTCAATTCATTAGAACAGAAAATTCTATGATCAAGAGATAGTAGATTCATACATCGAATATAGAAAAGCATGACATAATGAAATCAGAATCATTAATAAACCTAGGGACTTGTTATCACGTGATTACACAAACAGGAAAACAAGACAGGTATACCAGGGGTAAACAAACTCTCATGGTGTTCAATATACAATTACAAGCATTGACATTGATAAAGATTGTTGTGGTACTTAAAATTTGAGAAAACAACACAATCACTAGCACAAAAAAGAAGATAGTAGTAGTGTAGTAGTAGCCAGACCTCATGTAGTGCAGGAGCATCATTTGTTCCATCCCCAGTTACAGCCACAACATGTCCCTTCCTCCTCAATGCTTGCACAAGCAATAATTTGTCATTAGGAGATGACCGTCCCATAACCTAGTAATCATATTGCCAATAAATATCATTCACCACGAAAAATACCTCTCTCTTAAGAGCCTGAAAATATTGTTGTCAGGATTCTTACTAATATTGCTTCAGCTATTTCATCTCTCTGTGCATCTGTCATGGCACGAAAAGTTTTTCCTTCAATGATGATTGGCTCTGTAGCTTCAGCAAGGGAATTTAAGTATTCCACACTCCACAGCAATTGCTTTTGCAGTTTTGACATTGTCACCAGTGACCGTTTTTACCTAGAATTAATCGAAACAAAAAAAAAAAGAAAGGGGCAGAAAAGGATTATTTATAGAATGTAGAAACTGGATATGGAAAGCACCATTGTATTTCATTATCATCAAACGAAGTTATTAATGTTGGTCTTGCTAATCTTTAAGCCATCAAATTTGAAAGCAATAAACACGTTTGAAAATAAAGAAAAATTTAAGTCCATAGACCAGGGCATAATTCAGCACTCCGTATGTTATTCCACCTACATGCAATGCATCTGTCTCTAGACGCACCGAGTCAGTGCTTCTTTGGCATCAGTTATAATCACATGAAGTCACTGACAATGAAAGTAGCTGGATTGAATTTTTCTTATTTTTATTATTATAGTCTTGTAGCATATTTTACAACTGCTAACATGGCCACCATGCATATTCTGCTTTCTGTAATGAGCTTCCATCGCATCACCTCCAAGAATACAATGGACACGGTAATTTAACAATTCTATTGAGGATAATTGAAAATAAGTACCTTAACCCCAGATTTTTGGCAAAGCTCCACTGAATCTTTGACTCCAGGTCGACAAGGATCCTGCATGTCAAATATGAGATTAAGAATCAGATATATAACCAGCAGAAGCGTATCCTAGAGTCAAATGCTATCATAAGTTAGAGTTTATCAATGATTCCCGTGTTAAATCCAAATGCACAGAATCCACTTACAAGATATTGTCATGGACGGTAAATTAAATTAACAAAACTATAATCCCTGCAGAGTCCCAAGTCCCAACCACTTGCAATTAAGCAAACAGATGAGATTGGCAGCTAGGAATGAGTGTGCAAAACACAATAAATTTTAAATTAGAGAAAAACAAAAGCACAAGAAAATATTAATACATTATAAACATCAACGACAATGATAGACATGTATTCAGAGGAAAATACTTGCCTTCAGACCAACAATAGCTAACAAAACAAGATTATTTTCTGGTAAAGACCAGTGAGCCCGTTCTTCTTCAGTGGCTGGAACATTCTTCTTTTCAAATGTTCTATATGCAATGGCAACACAACGTAAACTCTCGGCAGCCATGTCTTCAATAGCTTTTCTGAAAGATACCATCTGCAAGCCAGGAAATTTTCACTATGTAGGACTTTATACAGATCAAGCAAGTGAACTACTAAAGGTTGAATAATCCAAACTACATTTGTTTGCTTTGTAAAATAGGTTGACACAGTCCAGTGAAAAAAAAAAAAAACACAGAGAGAGAGAGAGAGAGAGAGAGAGAGAGAGAGAGAGAGAGAGAGAGAGAGAGAGAGAGAGAGAGAGAGAGAGAGAGAGAGAGAGAGAGAGAGAGAGAGAGAGAGAGAGAGAGAGAGAGAGAGAGAGAGAGAGAGAGAGAGAGAGAGAGAGAGAGAGAGAGAGAGAGGATAATACGCCTTGGCTGAGATTATTTCCAAACAAGAAAAGAAAGTGAAAACAGACAAACAAAAAACAGAAGAATGCCTTTATGAAAGCACAGATCAGAATATAAAACTGCTTTATCAAACCTTTTCCTCATCCATGTCTACCAACTGGTCATTTGCATCAATGTACCGTGTACAGCAGGCTAGGACAATCTTAGCAGCACCTTTCCAGTGTATGTGAACTTCAGAGTCAGCCTGCATACAGAGATAAAATTTGCTTATTTAAGGTGCACGATATGATAAAACAGATGATTACATCATTATGCAGTACAAGCATATTGTGATGATGTTCCAGTCAATTTGCATACTTTACTGGGTATGTAGATAATCTCACAACTTAAAAGTGAAACGGACATATCAGTGTTTAATTCAGATTTAAGAGTGAGTTGACAGTTATTAATATTTAATATGACATTGGAGTTACTTGTTAGTGCTCATAGATGTGAATGAAACACGGACAACACAGGCACAAAATAGTGATCGAACTGAAGTAATTAAAAATAGAAATCCACATTACAAAGAAGATACAGCAGCAATAGCTTAAACTGTCTATGAAAGAATACCGTTTGTACTGCAACTCCGCCTCTTTTTTTCTCAGAATTGAAAGGGAAAACGTGAATAATTGATGATTCCGATCTAGTAGAGTCGAAGTTCATCCCAATCTGATATTTGATTAACATTTACAAGCAACTGTAAGAATATAAGCTTCACACACAAAAATAGGGAATAAACTGTATTATTGAAAACAGACCTCTAATTCCCAATGTAAAATTGCCTTTTCTGTTGGTGATCCGGAAACCTCAACATCGTTACCACCCTGTCAAGGACAGACTTTAGCAGTTCAAGCAAAACCTCAGGGACAAAAACACTGCCATTAGTGTTCTGTGCAACACCTTCAATGAGCAAAGAGTAGAGCTTGGGAGAGAGCTCTGACTTGTTACCAGGAGGATCATTCTTCTTCCCACCAGCATAAGCCTCCACCACAGTCATCTGTCATAAAGTATTTAATAAAATTCAAGATATAGACAGAAAGTCTGCCCTAAAGTTAACTATCAATGTCAACTATGACCCATAGAAATTAACTTCCTTTAAAATGTTCCCAAATTTCAAATCGACGAGAGTTCAATCGATATCTTCCAAGTTCCATAGAATCAATGAAATTTTGTGCTCCTAATTTACCTTAAATGCGGAAGGCTTATTATATACAACCTAAACTGGTGAGCATCGACATGGGATGCCAGGAGCAACAATACTATGGTTGAATTTTCACCTGAAGTTTCTCCTGGCCTCTAATTTCAACAATTGGAAAATTCTCCATCTGATAAACTCTTATGAAAAATTCTATTTCAGTCAATAGGCACTATCCTTTCTTTCTCCACCACCCACCCACCCACCACGCACGGGCGTGCGGGGCCTTCTAAGTTCTAATACATTCATTCCTGATCTCTTCTAAATCCACTACAATATCCATATATTTATAACTCTTAGTTTAGGCTCTTCTTGACATTCTACTACAAGACATTTTTACAGTAAAAGGCATTGTGCTTCTCCCGATGTAAAACAAACTTTTCATTTTAAGGATTCACAATCTCTTCTATTCATCTACCAAACCTGAATTCTATGGTTTACATCTCCTTCTATTCTCCCATTTTGTGTGATCTCCGAATTTCACAGCTAAAATAGCACTAGTGAGAATATTGATAAGTCCGGTATGTAAAAATCCATGTGAAGTGTGCAGACGAAGGTTTTAACCCCACCAAGCATGTATTTGATTGCTGAACCACTAAAACAGAAACAGCTTCTTGAAGTGTGATCTCCAGAAAATTTATGAAAATTGCCTAAAACTATTCCAATGAAAATTCAAATGATACATCCCAACATACCTGATTCATGGTCAACGTGCTAGTCTTATCACTGCAAATGGTTGTTACAGAGCCCATTACGGGTGTCCTCCTCGGGATAGCGTCATTTAAAGAACGAGGGTCAGCACGACGTAAAAAAATCGGAAAAGAAAACTGGAGGAGCCTGTCGCAGATGAGGCCATTACGGCTCGCCTTTAGGTGTCCTTCTTGGGATAGTTTCATTTAAAGAATGAGGGTCAGCACGTAGAGAAAAAAAAATAGGAAAAAAACCGAAGGAGCCTGCCGAAGATGAGGCAATTACGGCTCGCCTTTAGGTGTCCTCTCGAGATAGCGTCATTTAAAGAACGAGGGTCAGCACGTAGTAAAAAAAACCAGAGGAGCTTGCCGAAGATGAGGCCATTACGGCTCGCCTTTAGGTGTCCTCCTCGGGATAGCGTCATTTAAAGAACGAGGGTTAGCACGATATAAAAAAAATGGAAAAAAAAAAAACTAGAGGAGCCTGCCAAAGATGAGACTATTATGGCTCGCCTTTAGGTGTCCTCCTCGGGATAGCGTCATTTAAAGAACGAGGGTCAGCACGTAGTAAAAAAAAAATCGGAGGAGCCTGCCGAAGATGTGGCCATTACAGCTCGCCTTTAGGTGTCTTCCTCGGGATAACGTAATTTAAAGAACGAGGGTCAGCACGTAGTAAAAAAAATGGAGGAGCCTGCCGAACATGAGGCCTGCACGAAGTGAAAAAAACAAGAAAAAAAACCGGAGGAGCCTACCGAAGATGAGGCCATTACAGCTCGCCTTTTGGTGTCCTCCTCGGGATAGTGTTAATTAAAGGACGATAGTCAGCACGACGTAAAAAAAACCGACAAAAAAAAACGGAGGAGCCTGCCGAAATAAGGCCATTACAGCTCGCCTTTAGGTATCCTCCCCGGGATAGCGTCATTTAAAGAACAATGGTCGGGACGACGTAAAAAAAAACTGGAGGAGCCTGCCGAAGATGAGGCCATCACGGCTCGCCTTTAGGTGTCCTCTTCGGGATAGCGTCATTTAAAGAACGAGGGTCAGCACGACGTAAAAAAATTCGAAAAAAAAGAACCGGAGGAGCCTACCGAAGATGAGGACATTACGAATCGCCTTTAGGTGTCCTCCTCAGGATAGCGTCATTTAAAGAACAAGGGTTAGCACGATGTAAAAAAAAATCGGAAAAAAAACTTGAGGAGCCTGCCGAAGATGAGGCCATTACGGCTCGCCTTTAGGTGTCCTCCTCGGGATAGTGTCAATTAAAGAACGAGGGGCAGCACGACGTAAAAGAACCCGGAAAAAAAACCGGAGGAGCCTGCTAAAGATGAGGCCATTACGGCTCGCCTTTAGGTGTCCTCCTCGGGATAGCGTCATTTAAAGAACGAGGGTCAGCACGTCATAAAAAAAATCGGAAAAAAACCGTAGGAGCCTGCCGAAGATGTGGCCATTACAACCAGCCTTTAGGTGCCCTCGGGATAGCGTCATTTAAAGAACGAGGGTCAGCACGACGTAAAAAAAAATCAGAAAAAAAACCGGAGTAGCCTGTTGAAGATGTGGCCATTACGGCTCGCCTTTAGGTGTCCTCCTCGGGTTAGCATCATTTAAAGAGCGAGGGTCAGCACATAGTAAAAAAAAAAAAAAACCGGAGGAGCCTGCCGAAGATGAGGCTATTACAGCACGCCTTTAGGTGTTCTCTTCGAGATAGCGTCATTTAAAGAGCTAGGGTCTGCACGTCGTAAAAAAAGAAACCATAAGAAATGCCGAAGGAGCCACCCGAAGATGAGGCCATTACGGCTCGCCTTTACGTGCCCTCCTCGGGATAGCGTCATTTAAAGAACGAGGGTCTGCACGGTGTAAAAAAAACCGGAAAAAAACCGGAGGAGCCGGCCGAAGATGAGGCCATTACGGCTCGCCTTTAGGTGTCCTCCTCGGTATAGTGTCATTTAAAGAACGAGGGGCAGCACGACGTAAAAAAATAAAAAAAAAACCGGAGGAGCCTGCTGAAGATGAGGCCATTACGTCTCGCCCCTAGGCGTCCTCCTCGGGATAGCGTCATTTAAAGAACGATGGTCAGCACGTCGTAAAAAAAAATCAGAAACAAACCATAGGAGCCTGCCGAAGATGAGGCCATTACGGCTCACCTTTAGGTGTCCTCCTCGGGATAGCGTCAATTAAAGGACGAGGGTCAACACAACGTAAAAAAAAAACAACAAAAAAAAAACCGGAGGAGCCTGCCGAAGATGAGGCCATTACGGCTCGCCTTTAGGTGTCCATCCCGGGACAGCGTCATTTAATGAACGATGATCGGCACGACGTAAAAAAAAAACCGGAGGAGCCTGCCGAAGATGAGGCCATTACGGCTCGCCTTTAGGTGTCCATCCCGGGACAGCGTCATTTAAAGAACGATGGTCGGCATGACGAAAAAAAAAATCGGAGGAGCCTGCCGAAAATGAGGCCATCACGGCACCCCTTTAGCTGTCCTCCTCAAGATAGCGTCATTTAAAGAACGAGGGTCAGCACAACGTAAAAAAAACCTGAAAAAAAATCGGAGGAGCCTGCCGAAGATGAGGCCATTACGGCTCGCCTTTAAGTGTCCTCCTCGGGATAGCGTCATTTAAAGAAAAAGGGTCAGCATGATGTAAAAAAAAAGGAAAAAAAGCCGGAGGAGCCTGGCAAAAATGAGGCCATTACGGCTCGCCTTTAGGTGTCCACCTCGGGATAGCGTCATTTAAAGATCGAGGGTCAGCACATAGTAAAAAAAAAAACCAGAGGAGCCTGCCGAAGATGAGGCTATTACAGCTCGCCTTTAGGTGTTCTCCTCGAGATAGCGTCATTTAAAGAGCGAGGGTCTGCACGACGTAAAAAAAAACCAAAAAAAAACCGGAGGAGCCTCCCGAAGATGAGGCCATTACGGCTCTCCTTTTCGTGTCCTCCTTGGGATAGCGTCATTTAAAGAACGAGGGTCAGCACGATGTAAAAAAAAACCGGAATAAAAATCGGAGGAGCTTGCCGAAGTTGAGGCCATTACGGCTCGCCTTTAGGTGTCCTCCTCGGGATAGTGTCATTTAAAGAACGAGGGGCAGCACGACGTAAAAAAAACCGAAAAAAAAAACCGGAGGAGCTTGCTGAAGATGAGGCCATTACGGCTCGCCTTTAGGTGTCCTCCTCGGGATAGCGTCATTTAAAGAACGAGGGTCAGCATGTCCTAAAAAAAATCAGAAAAAAACCATAGGAGCCTGCCGAAGATGTGGCCATTACGGCTACCCTTTAGATGTCCTTGGGATAGCGTCATTTAAAGAACGAGGGTCAGCACGACGTAAAAAAAAAATCGGAAAAAAAATCGGAGGAGCCTGCCGAAGATGAGGCAATTATGGCTCGCCTTTAGGTGTCTACCTTGGGATAGCGTCAATTAAAGGACGAGGGTCAACACAACGTAAAAAAAAAACAAAAAAAAAACCGAAGGAGCCTGCCGAAGATGAGGTCATTACGGCTCGCCTTTAGGTGTCCTCCTCGGGATAGTGTCATTTAAAGACCGAGGGGCAGCACGACGTAAAAAAAACCGGAAAAAAAAACCGGAAGAGCCTGCTGAAGATGAGGCCATTACGGCTCACCTTTAGGTGTCCGCCTCGGGATAGCGTCATTTAAAGAACGATGGTCAGCATGTCGTAAAAAAAAATCGGAAAAAAACCGTAGGAGCCTGCCGAAGATGTGGCAATTACAGCTAGCCTTTAGGTGTCCTCGGGATAGCGTCATTTAAAGAACGAGGGTCAGAACAACGTAATAAAAAACCAACAAAAAAAATCCGGAGGAGCCTACCGAAGATGAGGCCATTACGGCTCGCCTTTAGGTGTCCATCCCGGGACAGCGTCATTTAAAGAATGATGGTCGGCACGACATAAAAAAAATGGAGGAGCCTGCCAAAGATGAGGCCATTACGGCTCCACTTTGGGTGTCTTCCTCGAGATAGCGTCATTTAAAGAACGAGGGTCAGCACGACGTAAAAAATACCAGAAAAAAAACCGGAGGAGCCTGCTGAAGATGAGGCCATTACGGCTCGCCTTTAGTTGTCCTCCTCGGGATAGCGTCATTTAAAGAACGAGGGTCAGCACGTCGTAAAAAAAATCGGAAAAAAACCGTAGGTGCCTGCTGAAGATGTGGCCATTACGGCTAGCCGTTAGGTGTCCTCGGGATAGCGTCATTTAAAGAATGAGGGTCACCATGACGTAAAAAAAAAATCAAAAAAAAAAAAAAACTGGAGGAGCCTGTCGAAGATAAGGCCATTACGGCTCGCCTTTAGGTGTCCTCTTCGGGATAGCGTCAATTAAAGGACGAGGGTCAGCTAAACGTAATAAAAAACCAACAAAAAAAACCCGGAGGAGCCTGCCGAAGATGAGGCCATTACGGCTCGCCTTTAGGTGTCCATCCCGGGACAGCGTCATTTAAAGAGCGATGGTCGGCACGACGTAAAAAAAAAAAACCAGAGGAGACTGCCAAAGATGAGGCCATTACGGCTCCCCTTTAGGTGTCCTCCTCGAGATAGCGTCATTTAAAGAACGAGGGTCAGCACGACGTAAAAAAAAACCATAAAAAAAATAACCAGAGGAGCCTGCCGAAGATGAGGCCATTACGGCACGCCTTTAGGTGTCCTCCTCAGGATAGCGTCATTTAAAGAACGAGGGTCACCATGATGGAAAAAAAAAAACCGGATGAACCTGCCAAAAATGAGGCCATTACGACTCGCCTTTAGGTGTTCTCCTCGGGATAGCGTCTTTTAAAGAGCGATGGTCAGCACAAAGTAAAAAAAAAAAAAACCGAAGGAGCCTGCCGAAGATGAGGCTATTACAGCTCTCCTTTAGGTGTTCTCCTTGAGATAGCGTCATTTAAAGAGCGAGGGTCTGTACGACGTAAAAAAAAACCAGAAAAAAACTGGAGGAGCCTCCCGAAGATGAGGCCATTACGGCTCGCCTTTACGTGTCCTCCTCGGGATAGCTTTATTTAAAGAACGAGGGTCTGCACGATGTAAAAAAAAAACCAGAGGAGCCTGCCGAAGATGAGGCCATTTCGGCTCGCCTTTAGGTGTCCTCCTCGGGATAGTGTCATTTAAAGAACGAGGGGCAGCACGACGTAAAAAAAACCGGAAAAAAAACCGGAGGAGCTTGCTGAAAATGAGTCCATTACGGCTCGCCTTTAGGTGTCCTCCTCGGGATAGCGTCATTTAAAGAACGAGGGTCAGCACATCGTAAAAAAAATCGGAAAAGAAAACCAAAGGAGCTAGCCGCAGATGAGACCATTACGGCTCACCTTTAGGTGTCTTCCTCAGGATAGAGTCATTTAAAGAATTAGGGTCAGCACGTAGTGAAAAAAACCGGAAAAAAACCGAAGGAGCCTGCCGAAGATGAGGCCATTACGGCTCACCTTTAGGTGTCCTCCTCGGGATAGTGTCATTTAAAGAACGAGGGGCAGCACGATGTAAAAAAATGAAAAAAAAATAGGAGGATCCTGCTGAAGATGAGGCCGTTATGGCTCGCCTCTAGGCGTCCTCTTCGGGATAGCGTCATTAAAGGAACGACGGTCAGCACGTCGTAAAAAAAATCTGAAAAAAACTAGAGGAGCCTGCCGAAGATGTGGCCATTACGGCTATCCTTTAGGTGTCCTCGGGATAGCGTCCTTTAAAGAACGAGGGTCAGCACGACGTAAAAAAAACCAGAAAAAAACCGGAAGAGCCAGCCGAAGATGAGGCCATTACGGCTCGCCTTTAGGTGTCTTCCTCGGGATAGCGTCAATTAAAGGACGAGGGTCAGCACAACGTAAAAAAAAAACCAACAAAAAAAAACCAGAGGAGCCTGCCGAAGATGAGGCCATTACGGCTCCCCTTTAGGTGTCCTCCTCGAGATAGCGTCATTTAAAGAACGAGGGTCAACACGACTTTCAAAAAAAAATAAGAAAAAAATTTGGAGGAGCCTGCCGAAGATGAGGCCATTACGGCTCGCCTTTAGGTGTCCTCCTTGGGATAACGTCATTTAAAGAACGAGGGTCAGCATGATGTAAAAAAAAGGGGAAAAAAACCGGAGGAGCCTGCAAAAAATGAGGCCATTACGGCTCCCCTTTAGGTGTCCTCCTCGGGATAGTGTCATTTAAAGAATGAGGGGTAGCACGACGTAAAAAAATGAAAAAAAATCGGAGGAGCCTGCTGAAGATGAGTCCATTACGGCTCGCTTCTAAGCGTCCTCCTCGGGATAGCGTTATTTAAAGAACGAGGGTCAGCACGTCGTAAAAAAAATCGGAAAAAAACCATAGGAGCCTGCCGAAGATGTGGCCATTACGGCTAGCCTTTAGTTGTCCTCGGGATAGCGTCATTTAAAGAACGAGGGTCAGCACGACGTAAAAAAAAAACTGGAACAAAAAATCGGAGGAGCCTGCTGAAGATGAGGCCACTACGGCTCGCCTTTAGGTGTCCTCCTCAGGATAGCATCATTTAAAGAACGAGGGTCAGCACGATGTAAAAAAAACCGGAAAAAAAACGGAGGAACATGCCGAGGATGAGGCCATTACGGCTCGCCTTTAGGTGTCCTTGATGCATTTGCATCTTTGCTATATTAGCTAGTTAGTTTAAGTAGTTTTAGCTTAATTTCATTCACTTTCTTTGAAATAAACAAGCATTTGTGTGAGTTTTCTCTCCATGCATTCATGAACCAAGAACTAGGTGTAATTTGGCCATATTTGCGCAAAGAATTCAAGAAGTTGACAAATGAATTAGTATGAATGAATCTCTTGAAAATTTTTGCATAGAATGGCAAAACTTTGAAGCAAATTCTTTGGTTAATGATAGGTGATGAAACAAGAAGGCATTGAAGTAAGAATGAAGCAAGCAAGTGGCTAACAACTCTTTCAAGAATAGCAATGAGCACGTTGCTAACTTGGGATTCAAGTTGGCAACGCCATTGAAGCCTTAATTGAGGAAGAGCACAAACAACCTTGCAAGAAAGTGGTCTCCTGTGATAACTATGCATGTTGCTAACTTGGAGTTACATTGGAGTGCTTGGCAACAACTCAAGAAGCAAGTTGGGCAAGAAGAAGAGGAGTTGTTGGCGTTGCCAACTTGGAGAAAGGGTGAGTGTTTGAAGGCAACGCCAAGCAGCCCTGGAGAGCACATTTGGGCATTGCCAACTTGGAGAAAGGAGTGAGTGTTTGATGGCAACGTAGGCAAGCAAGGAATTGGGCCAGGGAGGAGCTCGAGGGCGTTGCCAACGTGGGAATGAAGAAGCGTTATTCAAGGCAACGCTGAGCTAGAAGATTTTGCCCAAAGAAGAAGTTCGAGCACGTTGTCAACGTGCTACTACATTGGAGTGTTCCTTGGCAACGCACACAAGAAAGGTTGGCCCAGGAGGAAGAGGAGCTGGCGTTGCCAACGCCAGGAAACATAGGCGTGTTCAATGACAACGCCAAGCAACAAACATGGAGCCTTGAAGAGGAGTCGAGCACGTTGCCAACTCCAGGAAGAGCTGGAGTGTTTAGTGACAACGCCCAAGCATGGAGGCTGTCCAGGAAAGGGAGCCAACGTTGCCAACTTGGAGATATAAGGGCGTTATCCACAACAACTCTAGCGAGCTTGGCAGCCTGACCTTACCTCATTCAATGGAGTATATCTTGAGCTACAAAACTCCAAATGAGGTGATTTCAACGGCATTTGAAAGTAGACATCCAGAGATTTCCAACCATATATCATAGTATGGGGTTGGCATTCATTTGAAGCTTCAAAAGCTGGCTTCATTTAGAGCTTCAGAATCTGAGCACGTTGGCAACGCTAGAAACAAGGGCGTTTTCACCAAAAACGTGTGCGATTTTGGCAGCCTGACCCTGTCTCCTTCAAACGAGCATAACTTGAGCTACAGAAATCCAATTGACATGCTTTTAGTTGCGTTGGAAAGTGGACATCCAGAGCTTTCCAACCATATATAATAGTCTATAGTGGAGCATGAAATGGAAGCTCGAATCAGAGTCATCTTTAGGCCCCAAAAACAAGGAAATGAGGTTGAAATTCAAGGAAGCATGAATGAGCCCTGGAGGGGAGCACGAGCACGTTGCCAACGTGCCAACAAGAGTGCGTGTTTGAGGACAACGCTAGCCCATTGTTGCAGCCTTGGGAGGCTTGGCACGTTGCCAACTTGGGGAGAAAGGGGCGTTTTCAGCAACAACTTGGCAGCTTGACCTTACCTTCTTTGAGGAAGCATAACTTGAGCTAGAAAAATCCAATTGAGATGATTCCAAATGCATTAGAAAGAAGACACTCTGAGATTTCCAATGATGTATGATAGTCCATATTGAAGCAGAGGATTGATACTCAAATTCTGGGCAACATTAAGCATGAGAGTAGAGTCAAGAAGAAGAAAAGCAAGTTGTTAGCAACAACTTGGGCTAACAACGCCCAAGTCTCAAAGCTCACTCCCAGGAAAACACCATGCACGTTGCCAACGTGCATTAAGCCTAGAGTTATTGCCAATAACGCCCCTCAATGGGCCAGAATTGATGACAACTTGCTCTGCTTCCTCTGTTCCTCACAAAGGCCAGCAACTTCTTCCATTGAGCCAGAAATTCAACAAAGAGAAAGCCCACATTGCTAGCCCAAATTAAAGATCTCTGAAGGAGTTTTAGGAGTAGTATAAATAGAGAAAAGTTTGATACTTGGAGGGGGGGACCTTTTTACTTTTACTTAGAACTTGTTTTTAGACTTTTGACACTTAGACATTTTTCTAGCATTTTTACTCTTTACTTTTTCTCACCGGTATTCTATTTTGTTTTTCTTGCAACTTTGAATTTGAGTTTTAAGAACTTCTTCTTCTTCTTCATTCTTCTCTACACTTAGTTTAATTTTCATCTTTGCAATTGTTGTTGAAATTGGAGCTATGATTCACTAAACCCCATTTTCATTAGGGGGAGGAGCTCTGCTCATTTGAATGAGTTGATAACTTTTCTTTTCCTTCTCAATTCAAGTGGTTCATCTAAAAAGGAAACTCTTGTTCTTCACAGATTCAATCACCATCGAGAGAGGGATTAATCTATATGAATTATGTGGTGAATTTAAGAAAAGAGCTACATAATTCAGTTTAGAGTTCATCCTTTCATGATTTCCTTGATCAATACACTTTGGTTGGTATGTGAGATGTAACCTCCCTTAGTTGAGATTCTGGAAGTTGTGTGGCTTGGATTAGGAATTGAACTTCATCTCTTCTCATGAACAATTAGATCACGAGAGTGGCAATTGGTTGTGTTGAGAGAAATTGAGTTACCAAGAGATTGGGATTCAATTACCCATAATTTGCCATGGATCTATACCCATGATTGAGAAGGAATTGATCAACATCAATTCAGGAGAATTCGCATCTCTGATCCTTAATGATCCTTTCCATCATTAATTCTCAATTCTTTTGCTCTTTAGTTGTTTGAAAACCCATTACCCAATTCCCTTTTACATTCTTGAAATTTATTGTTCTTGTCATTTACATTCTGTTTCTCTATCTCTTGCTATTTACTCTTTTGTTCTTTAAGATTCAGCAATCTTTACTTTCTTGCAATCTATTTTAAATGTCATTTAAGTTTCTTGCATTTTAAGTTTCAGTTATTTACTTTCATTTTCTTTCTATATTCGAGTTCTTTAACTTCTTTGCCATTTAAATTCTTGCAATTATGTTTAAAAATCACAAATCTCATGAAATCAAAACCATGTTTGCTTGACTAAATCTACCATTTAACTAAAGTTGCTTAATCTACCAATCTCCGTGGGATCGACCTCACTCTTAGTGAGTTTTATTACTTGATACGACCCGGTATACTTGCCGGTAATTACGTGAAATTAAATTTTTACGTATCAAGTTTTTGGCGCCGTTGCCGGGGATTGAATTAGATTAACAATGATTAAGTGAAGTGAAGATCTAGATCTAGCACTTTTTATTTTTCTGTTTCTTTAACTTTTAACTAACACACTAACTATTTGAATTTTTGCTTAAGACAACTAACATTTCACTTCAGCCATGGATTGAAGTGTTATTGCCTTATTGGTGTTGTGTGATTCTTATCCTTTGGTTGCATGTCAGGTACAAGGAGAACTATACCCACTTTTTGTGAACAAGACGAAAGAACCCTCAGAAGATTGAGAAGAGCTGAAAGAGGGAAGAACATTGTTGGAGAAGAGGATTCAGAAGGAGAAGACCAAGTCATGGAGGGCAATTCACATAACCATGCTGAGGGAGTTGCCAACAATAACAACCCACCTCAAAGGAGAGTTCTAGCTTCTTACACTCTCCCAAATCCAAGACACTGTGGGAGCAGTATACTTGCCCCCAATGTTCAAGCAAACAATTTTGAATTGAAGCCTCAACTCATCACCCTCGTGCAGAACAATTGCTCCTATGGAGGAGGCCCACTTGAGGACCCAAATCAACACCTATCTGTCTTCCTGAGAATTTGTGAAACTGTCAAGACAAATGGTGTGCATCCATATGTTTACAAGCTGCTATTATTCCCATTTTCTTTGAAGGATAAGGCATTTCAATGGTTGGAGACATTTCCCAAAGAAAGTATCAACACTTGGGATGATCTGGTGAATAAATTCCTATCCAAATTCTATCCACCTCAGAGGATTATCAGGTTAAAAATAGAGGTACAAACATTCACTCAAATGGATGGGGAAACATTGTATGAAGCATGGAAAAGATACAAAGCTCTAATTAGGAAATGTCCACCTGAGATGTTCAGTGAATGGGATAAACTTCAAAACTTCTATGAAGGATTGACTGAAAAATCTCAAGAATCTTTGGATTACTCTGCAGGAGGCTCACTACAATTGATGAATACAGCCGAAGAAGCTCAGAATCTCATAGACATGGTGACAAATAACCAATACTTCTTTGCTCATCAGAGGCAACGCCAACTCGTTCAAAAGAAGGGTGTGTTGGAACTAGAAGGAGTAGATACTATCTTGGCACAAAAAAAGTTAATGCACCAACAACTCCAGCAACAAATGGAAATGATGGCTAAGAGAATAGATGGCCTCCAACTAGCTTCAGTGAGCACAACAAATCAACCTTCAATTGAATGGGGTCAAAATGAAGCGAACAATATTGAGTAGCAACAAGAACAGGTTCAATATATGCAAAATGCCTCAAATTCTTCTCAAAATGACTTCCATGGTGACACATACAACTCATCTTGGAGGAATCACCCCAACCTGAGATGGGGTGACAATCAAAATTCATGGCAGAGAAACCACAATTCCAACAACTCCCGCAACACAAACAACCAAAATCATTCACCCAGTAACACTAACCAATACAAAAACTCACAAAACACATATCATCCTCCTCATAACAACTCACAAACTCACCAAAATAACTTTTCCACACTTCCATTCAACTCACAAAATAACCACCTCAATACTCCAAACAACCTCCACCAACAACCATCACCTACCATACAACCGCATCCATACTCTCAGAGGATCTCTAACTTAGAGATGTTAATGGAGAAACTCATCAAGACTCAAGAGATGTCAAGACAAGATCAAGCCCTGACACTCAAAAACCAAGATGCATCTATGAAAAATCTTGAAAGACAAATGGGACAAATGGCCAAACATGTCACAGAGATAGGTGAGAAGCGAGCACTCCCTAGTACCACTGAAGACAACCCAAGGGACATAGGAAAAGCCATAAAATGGGAGGAGTGTAAAGCAATCACCCTGAGAAGTGGTAAGAAGGTGGAGATAGAAGCCATCACTCAGGAAGAGCACAACAAAGAAGGCTTGAAAGAAGAGGTGAAAGAGCAAAAGCAAGAGCAAGAAACCTCTACACAAAGTGATAAGTCAACTAAGAAAGAGGCAGTGAGAGCATATCAACCAATACTACCATATCCTCAAAGATTCAAGGGAGAGAACAAAGAGAAGCAATACTCCAAATTTCTGGAAATATTCAAGACACTGCACATCAACATACCCTTCATAGAAGCACTTGAACAAATGCCATTGTATGCAAAGTTCATGAAGGAATTGTTAACAAAGAAAAGATCCTTGAAGGAGGGACAAATGGTTGTAATGACCACGGAGTGTAGTGCCATCATCTAGAAAGGATTACCAAGGAAGAGGAAGGACCCAGGGAGCTTTCATATCCCCTGCACCATAAGCAACATGACAATTGAGAAAGCATTTTGTGATCTTGGTGCAAGCATCAACTTAATGCCTCTATCTCTGATGAGGAAACTTCAGATTCATGAATTGAGACCCACAAAAATAGCCCTTCAAATGGCAGACAAATCTGTTCAGCAAGCACTTGGTGTTGTGGAGAATGTATTGGTAAAGGTGGACAAATTTTTCCTCCCAGCTGACTTCGTCATCCTAGACATAGAGGAAGATGATAACACTCCCATTATCCTAGGGAGACCTTTCTTAGCTACTGTCAGGGCGTTGATAGATGTTGAAAAAGGAGAATTGATGCTAAGGGTGCATGAAGAGCATATAGTGTTCCATGTCTTCAAGAATTTGCAAGATTCTACCCAAGAGGAGGAGTGTATGAAGATTGATTCCATAAATCCAAACTTGAAAGAAGCACCTGATGAAACGCTTCCAATGCACCTAAGCTCATGCTGGAAAAGAAAGGAAGAGGT
This sequence comes from Arachis hypogaea, assembly GCF_003086295.3. NCBI lineage: Eukaryota > Viridiplantae > Streptophyta > Magnoliopsida > Fabales > Fabaceae > Arachis > Arachis hypogaea. The sequence continues at coordinate 76,442,808 of NC_092052.1, forward strand.
AGAAGTGTTGCAACAAGATGAAAGAATAGAGGAGAAGCTACAATCAAAGCATGCATTTGAGATTCTCAGCAAGGACATTCTAAAAATTGAGCCTCCAAAACCTGAACCACCTCCTGAAAAAGAAAAGAGCCCCAAGAAGAAAGTGCCAAGAGGATGGAGAAATAAGAAAATCCCCACGGAAGATTTCTCACCAGGGGATAAAGTGATGCTAACTTACCAACCAATGGAAACATCTCCACACTTTTCTGGATATTACACAGTGAACAAAATCCTATCACTTGAACATGTGGAAATCATCAAGAAGGATACTGGAAGGAAGCTCACGGTGAGAGGGGAAGGATTAAGGCACTATGATCATCATCCTCCCTAAAGAGGGACAACTGTCAAGCTAATAACGATAAAAGAGCGCTTGTTGGGAGGCAACCCAACCTTAGGTAACTATTTTTTATACTCTTCTCAGAATAAATGGTTAGTTCAACTTCTATGTATTGCAAGGAATTAAGTTTGGTGTTCCACACCAATGTGATTGTATCAACAAAAAAAAAATTTAAGGGTGAATGCATGGTACTAAGTTTGGTGTTCCACCAACATTCATGAAAAACAAAGTAACCCTTGAGACAATTATGAATAATCACAAATCCCAAACAATCATAGAAATTGACTAAGCCTGCAATTTCATTTGTTTACCTTTTAGTCCTGCATTTTATTGACTCATAGACTTAAAGCACATGATGTAGTATGCATGCATGAAAGAAGCATTCTGTGTTAGCATATAGAAGTAGGCAAGGAACTAAGTTTGGTGTTCCCACACCAACTTAAGTTCAAGAACTCACAAGCATAATTGCATGCTAACCATCTCTCAAGTGCTTGGGGACAAGCAACTTTCAAAGTTTATTGTAGGCAGTCACTTCAATCTTGGGAAGGATTAAGCATCATCAACCAAAGAGACAAAGAGGGATGTAAAGACCAACAATGATGATGATAAGGAGTAAAGCAAGTAAACTCCAAAAGGTTGTATTGTTAAGTGATTGTCTTTTATTTAAAACTGTTATGATTGAAAGCAATACTACACCCCTACTTGTCTGCTTAGCATAATCTCTTTAAAAGTTCAATAACTAAGATGCTAAATACATCCTAGCACCATACGCTTGAAAATCTGCTTACACTCAAGATCCATAAATTGCAAACAGAGAACAGTTCTTTGAAAAGAATGATTGAGGAGTAAAAAAAAATTGTTTTGAGGCAAGCAAAAGATTAAGATAAGTGGTGGTTCTAGTTGTATGATTGTGTAATGAGGTTGCATGTTTGTGAAAACCTGCATGGGAGCTCATAGGCAGGAAATAGAGTTCAAAGAAGTATTATGGAGATTCTCAAATATCTTTTGATCCAAGAAGCAGCAAAAAAAAAAAAAAAGAACATGGCAAAAGGCTCTGAGCATCAATTACTAGGAAGAAAAAGAAAGAAATAAGAACTCAAAGAGTTATTATCCTAGTTAAATTCTTGTGGTAGAATTGTGTCAAAGAGAGAGGCTTGAGCAAGTAAATCCTAAAGGGTGCTTCAACACCTAATACCTTAAAACCAACTGGTTTGGGAGTATTGATTGAAAGCTTATCTAAAGAGCCACTTTGAGACATGACACTTAGAGTCAAGGCCAAGACACAAAAACTATAAGACTGCTTCAAGGTGATTACCTATAGAGAGATTTCCATGATATCATGTGAATGAAAGTCCTAAGATCTAAGACTTCCAAAATGTAGGGACTAATAAGCACTGGAATCCTTGCATGAGCATATAATTCAGAGTTCACCCCACTATCACTTAATCACTTCACTCACCAAGGCATTACAAGCTATCCCTCAACTTGTTCCAATTAAAAGAAACCTTTGTGCATAGTTCTTTTCTTGCTTGAGGACAAGCAAGGTTTAAGTTTGGTGTTGTGATGCATTTGCATCTTTGCTATATTAGCTAGTTAGTTTAAGTAGTTTTAGCTTAATTTCATTCACTTTCTTTGAAATAAACAAGCATTTGTGTGAGTTTTCTCTCCATGCATTCATGAACCAAGAACTAGGTGTAATTTGGCCATATTTGCGCAAAGAATTCAAAAAGTTGACAAATGAATTAGTATGAATGAATCTCTTGAAATTTTTTGCATAGAATGGCAAAACTTTGAAGCAAATTCTTTGGTTAATGATAGGTGATGAAACAAGAAGGCATTGAAGTAAGAATGAAGCAAGCAAGTGGCTAACAACTCTTTCAAGAATAGCAATGAGCACGTTGCTAACTTGGGATTCAAGTTGGCAATGCCATTGAAGCCTTAATTGAGGAAGAGCACAAACAACCTTGCAAGAAAGTGGTCTCCTATGAGAACTATGCATGTTGCTAACTTGGCGTTACATTGGAGTGCTTGGCAACAACTCAAGAAGTAAGTTGGGCAAGAAGAAGAGGAGTTGTTGGCGTTGCCAACTTGGAGAAAGGGTGAGTGTTTGAAGGCAACGCCAAGTAGCCCTGGAGAGCACATTTGGGCATTGCCAACTTGGAGAAAGGAGTGAGTGTTTGATGGCAACGCAGGCAAGCAAGGAATTGGGCCAGGGAGGAGCTCGAGGGCGTTGCCAACGTGGGAATGAAGAAGGGTTATTCAAGGCAACGCTGAGCTAGAAGATTTTTCCCAAAGAAGAAGTTCGAGCACGTTGTCAACGTGCTACTACATTGGAGTATTCCTTGGCAATGCATACAAGCAAGGTTGGCCCAGGAGGAAGAGGAGCTGGCGTTGCCAACGCCAGGAAACATAGGCGTGTTCAATGACAACGCCAAGCAACAAACATGGAGCCTTGAAGAGGAGTCGAGCACGTTGCCAACTCCAAGAAGAGCTGGAGTGTTTAGTGACAACGCCCAAGCATGGAGGCTGTCCAGGAAAGGGAGCCAACGTTGCCAACTTGGAGATATAGGGGCGTTATCCACAACAACTCTAGCGAGCTTGGCAGCCTGACCTTACCTCCTTCAATGGAGTATATCTTGAGCTACAAAACTTCAAATGAGGTGATTTCAACGACATTTGAAAGTAGACATCCAGAGCTTTCCAACCATATATCATAGTATGGGGTTGGCATTCATTTGAAGCTTCAAAAGCTGGTTTCATTTAGAGCTTCAGAATCTGAGCACGTTGGCAACGCTGGAAACAAGGGCGTTTTCACCAAAAACGTGTGCGATTTTGGTAGCCTGACCCTGTCTCCTTCAAACGAGCATAACTTGAGCTACAGAGATCCAATTGACATGCTTCCAGTTGCATTGGAAGGCTGACATCCAGAGCTTTTCAACCATATATAATAGTCTATAGTGGAGCATGAAATAGAAGCTCGAATCAGAGTCATCTTTAGGCCCCAAAAACAAGGAAATGAGGTTGAAATTCAAGGAAGCATGAATGAGCCCTGGAGGGGAGCACGAGCACGTTGCCAACGTGCCAACAAGGGGGCGTGTTTGAGGACAACGCCAGCCCATTGTTGCAGCCTTGGGAGGCTTGGCACGTTGCCAACTTGGGGAGAAAGGGGCGTTTTCAGCAACAACTTGGCAACTTGACCTTACCTTCTTTGAGGAAGCATAACTTGAGCTAGAAAAATCCAATTGAGATGATTCCAAATGCATTAGAAAGAAGACACTCTGAGCTTTCCAATGATGTATGATAGTCCATATTGAAGCAGAGGATTGATACTCAAATTCTGGGCAACATTAAGCATGAGAGTAGAGTCAAGAAGAAGAAAAGCAAGTTGTTAGCAACAACTTGGGCTAACAACGCCCAAGTCTCAAAGCTCACTCCCAGGAAAACACCATGCACGTTGCCAACGTGCATTAAGCCTAGAGTTATTGCCAATAACGCGCCTCAATGGGCCAGAATTGATGACAACTTGCTTTGCTTCCTCTGTTCCTCACAAAGGCCAGCAACTTCTTCCATTGAGCCAGAAATTCAACAAAGAGAAAGCCCACATTGCTAGCCCAAATTAAAGATCTCTGAAGGAGTTTTAGGAGTAATATAAATAGAGAAAAGTTTGATACTTGGAGGGGGGACCTTTTTACTTTTACTTAGAACTTGTTTTTAGACTTTTGACACTTAGACATTTTTCTAGCATTTTTACTCTTTACTTTTTCTCACCGGTATTCTATTTTGTTTTTCTTGCAACTTTGAATTTGAGTTTTAAGAACTTCTTCTTCTTCTTAATTCTTCTCTACACTTAGTTTAATTTTCATCTTTGTAATTGTTGTTGAAATTGGAGCTATGATTCACTAAACCCCATTTTCATTAGGGGAGGAGCTCTGCTCATTTGAATGAGTTGATAACTTTTCTTTTCCTTCTCAATTCAAGTGGTTCATCTAAAAAGGAAACTCTTGTTCTTCACAGATTCAATCACCATCGAGAGAGGGATTAATCTATATGAATTATGTGGTGAATTTAAGAAAGGAGCTACATAATTCAGTTTAGAGTTCATCCTTTCATGATTTCCTTGATTAATACACTTTGGTTGGTATGTGAGATGTAACCTCCCTTAGTTGAGATTCTGGAAGTTGTGTGGCTTGGATTAGGAATTGAACTTCATCTCTTCTCATGAACAATTAGATCACGAGAGTGGCAATTGGTTGTGTTGAGAGAAATTGAGTTACCAAGAGATTGGGATTCAATTACCCACAATTTGCCATGGATCTATACCCATGATTGAGAAGGAATTGATCAACATCAATTCAGGAGAATTTGCATCTCTGATCCTTAATGATCCTTTCCATCATTAATTCTCAATTCTTTTGCTCTTTAGTTGTTTGAAAACCCATTACCCAATTCCCTTTTACATTCTTGCAATTTATTGTTCTTGTCATTTACATTCTGTTTCTCTATCTCTTGCTATTTACTCTTTTGTTCTTTAAGATTCAGCAATCTTTACTTTCTTGCAATCTATTTTAAATGTCATTTAAGTTTCTTGCATTTTAAGTTTCAGTTATTTACTTTCATTTTCTTTCTATATTCGAGTTCTTTAACTTCCTTGCCATTTAAATTCTTGCAATTATGTCCAAAAATCACAAATCTCATGAAATCAAAACCATGTTTGCTTGACTAAATCTACCATTTAACTAAAGTTGCTTAATCTACCAATCTCCGTAGGATCGACCTCACTCTTAGTGAGTTTTATTACTTGATACGACCCGGTATACTTGCCGATAATTACGTGAAATTAAATTTTTACGTATCAGTCCTCCTCGGGATAGTGTCATTTAAAGAACGAGGGGCAGCAAGACGTAAAAAAACTGGAAAAAAAACCGGAGGAGCCTGCTGAAGATGAGGCCATTACGGCTCGCCTTTAGGTGTCCTCCTTGGGATAGCGTCATTTAAAGAACGAGGGTCAGCACGTCGTAAAAAAAATAAAAAAAAACCGTAGGAGCCTGCCGAAGATGTGGCCATTACGGCTAGCCTTTAGGTGTCCTCGGGATAGTGTCATTTAAAGAACGAGGGTCAGCACGACGTAAAAAAAACCGGAAAAAAAACCGGAGGAGCCTGCCGAAGATGAGGCCATTACGGCTTGCCTTTAGGTGTCCTCCTCGGGATAGCGTCAATTAAAGGACGAGGGTCAACATGATGTAAAAAAAAAGGAAGAAAAAAACCAAAGGAGCCTGCTGAAAATGAGTCCATTACGGGTCGCCTTTAGGTGTCCTCCTCGGGATAGTGTCATTTAAAGAACGAGGGTCAGCACGTCGTAAAAAAATCGGAAAAGAAAACCGGAGGAGCCTGCCGCAGATGAGACCATTACGGCTCGCCTTTAGGTGTCCTCCTCAGGATAGCGTCATTTAAAGAATTAGGGTCAGCACGTAGTGAAAAAAAACCGGAAAAAAACCAGAGGAGCCTGCCGAAGATGAGGCCATTACGGCTCCCCTTTAGGGGTCCTCCTCGGGATAGTGTCATTTAAAGAACGAGGGGCAGCACGACGTAAAAAAAATGAAAAAAAAACCGGAGGAGCCTGCTGAAGATGAGCCCATTACGGCTCGCCTCTAGGCGTCCTCCTCGGGATAGCGTCATTTAAAGAACCAGGGTCAGCACGACGTAAAAAAAAACCGGAGGAGCCTGCCGAAGATGAGGCCATTACGACTCGCCTTTAGGTGTCCTCCTCGGGATATCGTCATTTAAAAAACGAGGGTCAGCATGATGTAAAAAAAAAGGAAAAAAAAAAACCGGAGGAGCCTGCCGAAAATGAGGCCATTACGGCTCACCTTTAGGTGTCCTCCTCGGGATAGCGTCATTTAAGGAGCGAGGGTCAGCACGTAGTAAAAAAAAACCGGAGGAGCCTGCCGAAGATGATGCCATTACAGCACGCCTTCAGGATTGCGTCATTTAAAGAATTAGGGTCAGCGCATAGTAAAAAAAAAAACCGGAAAGAAACCAGAGGAGCCTGCCGAAGATGAGGCCATTACGGCTCGTCTTTAGGTGTCCTCCTCGGGATAGCGTCATTTAAAAAACGAGGGTCAGCATGATGTAAAAAAAAGGAAAAAAAAACCGGAGGAGCCTGCCGAAAATGAGGCCATTACGGCTCACCTTTAGGTGTCCTCCTCGGGATAGCGTCATTTAAGGAGCGAGGGTCAGCACATAGTAAAAAAAGACCGGAGGAGCCTGCCGAAGATGATGCCATTACAGCACGCCTTCAGGATTGCGTCATTTAAAGAATTAGGGTCAGCACATAGTGAAAAAAAAAAACCGGAAAGAAACCAGAGGAGCCTGCCGAAGATGAGGCCATTACGGCTCGTCTTTAGGTGTCCTCCTCGGGATAGTGTCATTTAAAGAACGAGGGCAGCACGACGTAAAAAAAATGAAAAAAAAACCGGAGGAGACTGCTGAAGATGAGGCCATTACGGCTCGCCTCTAAGCGTCCTCCTCGGGATAGCGTCATTTAAAGAACGAGGGTAAGCACATTGTAAAAAAAATTGGAAAAAAACCATAGGAGCCTGTCGAAGATGTGTCCATTACGGCTAGGCTTTAGGTGTCCTCGGGATAGCGTCATTTAAAGAACGAAGGTCAGCACGACGTAAAAAAAACCGGAAAATAAACCGGAGGAGCCTGCCGAAGATGAGGCCATTACGGCTCGCCTTTAGGTGTCCATCCCGGGACAGCGTCATTTAAAGAACGATGGTCGGCACGACGTAAAAAAAATTGGAGGAGCCTGCTGAAGATGAGGCAATTATGGCTCCCCTTTAGGTGTCCTCCTCGAGATAGCATCATTTAAAGAAAGAAGGTCAGCACGACGTAAAAAAAAAAACCAGAAAAAAAAATCGAAAGAGCCTGCCGAAGATGAGGCCATTACGGCTCGCCTTTAGGTGTCCTCCTTGGGATAGCGTCATTTAAAGAACGAGGGTCAGCATGATCTAAAAAAAAAAGAAAAAAAAATTGGAGGAGCTTGCCGAAAATGAGGCCTTTAGGGCTCGCCTTTAGGTGTCCTCCTCGGGATAGCGTCATTTGAAAAGCGAGGGTCAGCACGTAGAAAAAAAAAACCGGGGGAGCCTGCCGAAGTTGACGCCATTACAGCTCGCCTTTAGGTGTTCTCCTCGAGATAGCATCATTTAAAGAGCGAGGGTCTGCACGACGTAAAAGAATACCGGAAAAAAAAACCAGAGGAGCCTACCGAAGATGAGGCCATTACGGCTCGCCTTTAGGTGTCCTCCTCGGGATAGTGTCATTTAAACAACGAGGGGGAGCACGACCTAAAAAAAAATGAAAAACAAAATCCGGAGGAGACTGCTGAAGATGAGTCCATTACGGCTCGCCTCTAAGCGTCCTCCTCGGGATAGCGTCATTTAAAGAACGAGGGTAAGCACGTTGTAAAAAAAATCGGAAAAAACCATAGGAGCCTGTCGAAGATGTGGCTATTACGGCTAGCCTTTAGGTGTCCTCGGGCTAGCGTCCTTTAAAGAACGAGGGTCAGCACGACGTAAAAAAAACCAGAAAAAACCGGAGGAGGCTACTGAAGATGAGGCCATTACGGCTCGCCTTTAGGTGTCCTCCTCGGGATATCGTCATTTAAAGTACGAGGGTCAGCACGTCGTAAAAAAAATCAGAAAAAAACCGTAGGAGCCTGCCAAAGATGTGGCCATTACGGCTAGCCTTTAGGTGTCCTCGGGATAGCGTCATTTAAGGAACGAGGGTCAGCACGACGTTAAAAAAAACCGGAAAAAAATCGGAGGAGCCTGCCGAAGATGAGTCTATTACGGCTCACCTTTAGGTGACATCCTCGGGATAGCGTCAATTAAAGGACGAGGGTCAACAAAACGTAAAAAAAACCAACAAAAAAAAAACGCGGAGGAGCCTGCCGAAGATGAGGCCATTACGGCTCCCATTTAGGTGTCCTCCTCGGGAACGAGGGTCAGCATGATGTAAAAAAAAAGGAAAAAAAAAACGGAGGAGCCTGTTGAAAATGAGTCCATTACGGCTCGCCTTTAATTATCCTCCTCAAGAATAGCGTCATTTAAAGAATTAGGGTCAGCACGTAGTGAAAAAAAACCGGAGGAGCCTGCCGAAGATGAGGCCATTACGGCTCACCTTTAGGTGTCCTCCTCGGGATAGTGTCATTTAAAGAACGAGGGGCAGCACGACGTAAAAAAAAATGAAAAAAAACCGGAGGAACCTACTGAAGATGAGCCCATTACGGCTCGCCTCTAGGCGTCCTCCTCGGGATAGCGTCTTTTAAAGAACGAGGGTCAACACGTCGTAAAAAAAACCGGTAGAAAAAATCGGGGGAGCTTGCCGAAGATGAGGCCATTACGGCTCGCCTTTAGGTGTCCTCCCCGGGATAGCGTCATTTAAGGAGCGAGGGTCAGCACGAAGTAAAAAAAAACCGGAGGAGCCTGCCAAAGATGATGCCATTATAGCTCGCCTTTAGGTGTCCTCTTCAGGATAGCGTCATTTATAGAATTAGGGAAAGCACGTAGTGAAAAAAAACCAGAAAAAACCAGAGGAGCCTGCCGAAGATGAGGCCATTACGGCTCACCTTTAGGGGTCCTCCTCGGGATAGTGTCATTTAAAGAACGAGGGGCAGCACGACGTAAAAAAAATGAAAAAAAAAAAACCGGAGGAGCCTGCTGAAGATGAGCCCATTACGGCTCGCCTCTAGGCGTCCTCCTCGGGATAGCGTCATTTAAAGAAAGAGGGTCAGCACGTCGTAAAAAAAATCGGAAAAAAACCATAGGAGCCTGCCGAAGATGTGGCCATTACAGCTAGCCTTTAGGTGTCCTCGGGATAGCATCATTTAAAGAACGAGGGTCAGCACTATGTAAAAAAAAACCGAAAAAAAAACCGGAGGAGCCTGCCAAACATGAGGCCATTACGGCTCGCCTTTAGGTGTCCATCCTGGGATAGCGTCATTTAAAAAACGAGGGTCAACACAACGTAAAAAAAACCGGAAAAAAATTGGGGGAGCCTGCCGAAGATGAGGCCATTACGGCTCGCCTTTAGATATCCTCCTCGGGATAGCGTCATTTAAAGAACGAGGGTCAGCATGATGTAAAAAAAAAAGGGAAAAAAAATCGGACGAGCCTGCCGAAAATGAGGCCATTATGGCTCGCCTTTAGGTGTCCTCCTCGGGATAGCGTCATTTAATGAGCGAGGGTCAGCACGTAGTAAAAAAACCGGGGGAGCCTGCCGAAGATGATGCCATTACAGCTCGCCTTTAGGTGTCCTCCTCAGGATTGCGTCATTTAAAGAATTAGGGTCAGCACGTAGTGAAAAATACCAGAAAAAAACCGGAGGAGCCTGCCGAAGATGAGGCCATTACGGCTCACCTTTAGGTGCCCTCCTCGGGATAGTGTCATTTAAAGAACGAGGGTCAGCACGTCGTAAAAAAAATCGGAAAAAAACCATAGGAGCCTGCCGAAGATGTGGCCATTACGGCGAGCCTTTAGGTGTCCTCGGGATAGCGGCATTTAAAGAACGAGGGTCAGCACGACGTAAAAAAATGAAAAAAAAATTGGAGGAGCCTGCTGAAGATGAGCCCATTACGGCTCTCTTCTAGGCGTCCTCCTCGAGATAGCGTCATTTAAAGAACGAGGGTCACCACGTCGTAAAAAAAATTGGAAAAAAAACGTAAAAAAAAGGACGAGGGTCAGCACAACGTAAAAAAAAACCAACAAAAAAAAACCGGAGGAGCCTGCCGAAGATGAGGCCATTACGGCTCGCCTTTAGGTTTCCATCCCAGGACAGCGTCATTTAAAGAACGATGGTCGGCACGACGTAAAAAAAACTGGAGGAGCCTGGCGAAGATGAGGCCATTACGGCTCGCCTCTAGGCATCCTCCTCGGGATAGCGTCATTTAAAGAACGAGGGTCAGCACGTCGTAAAAAAATCAGAAAAAAACCGTAGGAGCCTGCCGAAGATGTGGCCATTACGGCTAGCCTTTAGGTGTCCTCGGGATAGCGTCATTTAAATAACGAGGGTCAGCACGACGTAAAAAAAAACTGAAAAAAAAACCGGAGAAGCCTGCCGAACATGAGGCCATTACGGCTCGCCTTTAGGTGTCCATCCTGGGATAGCGTCATTTAAAAAACGAGGTGCAACACAACGTAAAAAAAACCGGAAAAAAATCGGGGGAGCCTGCCGAAGATGAGGCCATTACGGCTCGCCTTTAGATATCCTCCTCGGGATAGCGTCATTTTAAGAATGAGGGTCAGCAAGATGTAAAAAAAAAAGGGAAAAAAAATCGGACGAGCCTGCCGAAAATGAGGCCATTACGGCTCGCCTTTAGGTGTCCTCCTCGGGATAGCGTCATTTAATGAGCGAGGGTCAGCACGTAGTAAAAAAAAACCGGGGGAGCCTGCCGAAGTTGACGCCATTACAGCTCGCCTTTAGGTGTTCTCCTCGAGATAGCGTCATTTAAAGAGCGAGGGTCTGCACGACGTAAAAGAATACCGGAAAAAAAACCAGAGGAGCCTACCGAAGATGAGGCCATTACGGCTCGCCTTTAGGTGTCCTCCTCGGGATAGTGTCATTTAAAGAACGAGGGGCAGCACGACCTAAAAAAAAATGAAAAATAAAATCCGGAGGAGACTGCTGAAGATGAGTCCATTACGGCTCGCCTCTAAGCGTCCTCCTCGGGATAGCGTCATTTAAAGAACGAGGGTAAGCACGTTTTAAAAAAAATTGGAAAAAACCATAGGAGCCTGTCGAAGATGTGGCTATTACGGCTAGCCTTTAGGTGTCCTCGGGCTAGCGTCCTTTAAAGAACGAGGGTCAGCACGACATAAAAAAAACCAGAAAAAACCGGAGGAGCCTGCTGAAGATGAGGCCATTACGGCTCGCCTTTAGGTGTCCTCCTCGGGATATCGTCATTTAAAGTACGAGGGTCAGCACGTCGTAAAAAAATCGGAAAAAAACCGTAGGAGCCTGCCAAAGATGTGGCCATTACGGCTAGCCTTTAGGTGTCCTCGGGATAGCGTCATTTAAGGAACGAGGGTCAGCACGACGTTAAAAAAAACCGGAAAAAAATCGGAGGAGCCTGCCGAAGATGAGTCTATTACGGCTCAACTTTAGGTGACCTCCTCGGGATAGCGTCAATTAAAGGACGAGGGTCAACAAAACGTAAAAAAAACCAACAAAAAAAAAACGCGGAGGAGCCTGCCGAAGATGAGGCCATTACGGCTCGCCTCTAGGCATCCTCCTCGGGATAGCGTCATTTAAAGAACGAGGGTCAGCACGTCGTAAAAAAAATCAGAAAAAAACCGTAGGAGCCTGCCGAAGATGTGGCCATTACGGCTAGCCTTTAGGTGTCCTCGGGATAGCGTCATTTAAATAACGAGGGTCAGCACGACGTAAAAAAAAAACTGAAAAAAAAACCGGAGAAGCCTGCCGAACATGAGGCCATTACGGCTCGCCTTTAGGTGTCCATCCTGGGATAGCGTCATTTAAAAAACGAGGTGCAACACAACGTAAAAAAAACCGGAAAAAAATCGGGGAGCCTGCCGAAGATGAGGCCATTACGGCTCGCCTTTAGATATCCTCCTCGGGATAGCGTCATTTTAAGAATGAGGGTCAGCAAGATGTAAAAAAAAAAGGGAAAAAAAATCGGACGAGCCTGCCGAAAATGAGGCCATTACGGCTCGCCTTTAGGTGTCCTCCTCGGGATAGCGTCATTTAATGAGCGAGGGTCAGCACGTAGTAAAAAAAAACCGGGGGAGCCTGCCGAAGTTGACGCCATTACAGCTCGCCTTTAGGTGTTCTCCTCGAGATAGCGTCATTTAAAGAGCGAGGGTCTGCACGACGTAAAAGAATACCGGAAAAAAAACCAGAGGAGCCTACCGAAGATGAGGCCATTACGGCTCGCCTTTAGGTGTCCTCCTCGGGATAGTGTCATTTAAAGAACGAGGGGCAGCACGACCTAAAAAAAAATGAAAAATAAAATCCGGAGGAGACTGCTGAAGATGAGTCCATTACGGCTCGCCTCTAAGCGTCCTCCTCGGGATAGCGTCATTTAAAGAACGAGGGTAATCACGTTTTAAAAAAAATTGGAAAAAACCATAGGAGCCTGTCGAAGATGTGGCTATTACGGCTAGCCTTTAGGTGTCCTCGGGCTAGCGTCCTTTAAAGAACGAGGGTCAGCACGACATAAAAAAAACCAGAAAAAACCGGAGGAGCCTGCTGAAGATGAGGCCATTACGGCTCGCCTTTAGGTGTCCTCCTCGGGATATCGTCATTTAAAGTACGAGGGTCAGCACGTCGTAAAAAAAATCGGAAAAAAACCGTAGGAGCCTGCCAAAGATGTGGCCATTACGGCTAGCCTTTAGGTGTCCTCGGGATAGCGTCATTTAAGGAACGAGGGTCAGCACGACGTTAAAAAAAACCGGAAAAAAATCGGAGGAGCCTGCCGAAGATGAGTCTATTACGGCTCAACTTTAGGTGACCTCCTCGGGATAGCGTCAATTAAAGGACGAGGGTCAACAAAACGTAAAAAAAACCAACAAAAAAAAAACGCGGAGGAGCCTGCCGAAGATGAGGCCATTACGGCTCGCCTCTAGGCATCCTCCTCGGGATAGCGTCATTTAAAGAACGAGGGTCAGCACGTCGTAAAAAAAATCAGAAAAAAACCGTAGGAGCCTGCCGAAGATGTGGCCATTACGGCTAGCCTTTAGGTGTCCTCGGGATAGCGTCATTTAAATAACGAGGGTCAGCACGACGTAAAAAAAAAACTGAAAAAAAAACCGGAGAAGCCTGCCGAACATGAGGCCATTACGGCTCGCCTTTAGGTGTCCATCCTGGGATAGCGTCATTTAAAAAACGAGGTGCAACACAACGTAAAAAAAACCGGAAAAAAATCGGGGGAGCCTGCCGAAGATGAGGCCATTACGGCTCGCCTTTAGATATCCTCCTCGGGATAGCGTCATTTTAAGAATGAGGGTCAGCAAGATGTAAAAAAAAAGGGAAAAAAAATCGGACGAGCCTGCCGAAAATGAGGCCATTACGGCTCGCCTTTAGGTGTCCTCCTCGGGATAGCGTCATTTAATGAGCGAGGGTCAGCACGTAGTAAAAAAAAACCGGGGGAGCCTGCCGAAGTTGACGCCATTACAGCTCGCCTTTAGGTGTTCTCCTCGAGATAGCGTCATTTAAAGAGCGAGGGTCTGCACGACGTAAAAGAATACCGGAAAAAAAACCAGAGGAGCCTACCGAAGATGAGGCCATTACGGCTCGCCTTTAGGTGTCCTCCTCGGGATAGTGTCATTTAAAGAACGAGGGGCAGCACGACCTAAAAAAAAATGAAAAATAAAATCCGGAGGAGACTGCTGAAGATGAGTCCATTACGGCTCGCCTCTAAGCGTCCTCCTCGGGATAGCGTCATTTAAAGAACGAGGGTAAGCACGTTTTAAAAAAAATTGGAAAAAACCATAGGAGCCTGTCGAAGATGTGGCTATTACGGCTAGCCTTTAGGTGTCCTCGGCTAGCGTCCTTTAAAGAACGAGGGTCAGCACGACATAAAAAAAACCAGAAAAAACCGGAGGAGCCTGCTGAAGATGAGGCCATTACGGCTCGCCTTTAGGTGTCCTCCTCGGGATATCGTCATTTAAAGTACGAGGGTCAGCACGTCGTAAAAAAAATCGGAAAAAAACCGTAGGAGCCTGCCAAAGATGTGGCCATTACGGCTAGCCTTTAGGTGTCCTCGGGATAGCGTCATTTAAGGAACGAGGGTCAGCACGACGTTAAAAAAACCGGAAAAAAATCGGAGGAGCCTGCCGAAGATGAGTCTATTACGGCTCAACTTTAGGTGACCTCCTCGGGATAGCGTCAATTAAAGGACGAGGGTCAACAAAACGTAAAAAAAACCAACAAAAAAAAAACGCGGAGGAGCCTGCCGAAGATGAGGCCATTACGGCTCCCATTTAGGTGTCCTCCTCGGGAACGAGGGTCAGCATGATGTAAAAAAAAAGGAAAAAAAAAACGGAGGAGCCTGTTGAAAATGAGTCCATTACGGCTCGCCTTTAATTATCCTCCTCAAGAATAGCGTCATTTAAAGAATTAGGGTCAGCACGTAGTGAAAAAAAACCGGAGGAGCCTGCCGAAGATGAGGCCACTACGGCTCACCTTTAGGTGTCCTCCTCGGGATAGTGTCATTTAAAGAACGAGGGGCAGCACGACGTAAAAAAAACGAAAAAAAATCGGAGGAACCTACTGAAGATGAGCCCGTTACGGCTCGCCTCTAGGCGTCCTCCTCGGGATAGCGTCTTTTAAAGAACGAGGGTCAGCACGTAGTAAAAAAAACCGGTAGAAAAAATCGGGGGAGCTTGCCGAAGATGAGGCCATTACGGCTCGCCTTTAGGTGTCCATCCCAGGACAGCGTCATTTAAAGAACGATGGTCGGCACGACGTAAAAAAATCGGAGGAGCCTGCCGAAGAGGAGGCCATTACGGCTCTCCTTTAGGTGTCCTCCTCGGGATAGCGTCATTTAAAGAACGAGGGTCAGCATGATGTAAAAAAAAAGGGAAAAAAATCGGACGAGCCTGCCGAAAATGAGGCCATTACGGCTCGCCTTTAGGTGTCCTCCCTGGGATAGCGTCATTTAAGTAGCGAGGGTCAGCACGAAGTAAAAAAAAACCAGAGGAGCCTGCCGAAGATGAGGCCATTACGGCTCACCTTTAGGGGTCCTCCTCGGGATAGTGTCATTTAAAGAACGAGGGGCAGCACGACGTAAAAAAAATGAAAAAAAAAACCGGAGGAGCCTGCTGAAGATGAGCCCATTACGGCTCGCCTCTAGGCGTCCTCCTCGGGATAGCGTCATTTAAAGAAAGAGGGTCAGCACGTCGTAAAAAAAATCGGAAAAAAACCATAGGAGCCTGCCGAAGATGTGGCCATTACGGCTAGCCTTTAGGTGTCCTCGGGATAGCATCATTTAAAGAACGAGGGTCAGCACTATGTAAAAAAAAACCGAAAAAAAAAACCGGAGGAGCCTGCCGAACATGAGGCCATTACGGCTCGCCTTTAGGTGTCCATCCTGGGATAGCGTCATTTAAAAAACGAGGGTCAACACAACGTAAAAAAAACCGAAAAAAAATCGGGGGAGCCTGCCGAAGATGAGGCCATTACGGCTCGCCTTTAGATATCCTCCTCGGGATAGCGTCATTTTAAGAATGAGGGTCAGCAAGATGTAAAAAAAAAGGGAAAAAAAATCGGACGAGCCTGCCGAAAATGAGGCCATTACGGCTCGCCTTTAGGTGTCCTCCTCGGGATAGCGTCATTTAATGAGCGAGGGTCAGCACGTAGTAAAAAAAAACCGGGGGAGCCTGCCGAGTTGACGCCATTACAGCTCGCCTTTAGGTGTTCTCCTCGAGATAGCGTCATTTAAAGAGCGAGGGTCTGCACGACGTAAAAGAATACCGGAAAAAAAACCAGAGGAGCCTACCGAAGATGAGGCCATTACGGCTCGCCTTTAGGTGTCCTCCTCGGGATAGTGTCATTTAAAGAACGAGGGGCAGCACGACCTAAAAAAAAATGAAAATAAAATCCGGAGGAGACTGCTGAAGATGAGTCCATTACGGCTCGCCTCTAAGCGTCCTCCTCGGGATAGCGTCATTTAAAGAACGAGGGTAAGCACGTTTTAAAAAAAATTGGAAAAAACCATAGGAGCCTGTCGAAGATATGGCTATTACGGCTAGCCTTTAGGTGTCCTCGGGCTAGCGTCCTTTAAAGAACGAGGGTCAGCACGACATAAAAAAACCAGAAAAAACCGGAGGAGCCTGCTGAAGATGAGGCCATTACGGCTCGCCTTTAGGTGTCCTCCTCGGGATATCGTCATTTAAAGTACGAGGGTCAGCACGTCGTAAAAAAATCGGAAAAAAACCGTAGGAGCCTGCCAAAGATGTGGCCATTACGGCTAGCCTTTAGGTGTCCTCGGGATAGCGTCATTTAAGGAACGAGGGTCAGCACGACGTTAAAAAAAACCGGAAAAAAATCGGAGGAGCCTGCCGAAGATGAGTCTATTACGGCTCAACTTTAGGTGACCTCCTCGGGATAGCGTCAATTAAAGGACGAGGGTCAACAAAACGTAAAAAAAACCAACAAAAAAAAAAACGCGGAGGAGCCTGCCGAAGATGAGGCCATTACGGCTCCCATTTAGGTGTCCTCCTCGGGAACGAGGGTCAGCATGATGTAAAAAAAAAGGAAAAAAAAAACGGAGGAGCCTGTTGAAAATGAGTCCATTACGGCTCGCCTTTAATTATCCGCCTGAAGAATAGCGTCATTTAAAGAATTAGGGTCAGCACGTAGTGAAAAAAAACCGGAGGAGCCTGCCGAAGATGAGGCCATTACGGCTCACCTTTAGGTGTCCTCCTCGGGATAGTGTCATTTAAAGAACGAGGGGCAGCACGACGTAAAAAAAACGAAAAAAATCGGAGGAACCTACTGAAGATGAGCCCATTACGGCTCGCCTCTAGGCGTCCTCCTCGGGATAGCGTCTTTTAAAGAACGAGGGTCAGCACGTAGTAAAAAAACCGGTAGAAAAAATCAGGGGAGCTTGCGAAGATGAGGCCATTACGGCTCGCCTTTAGGTGTCCATCCCAGGACAGCGTCATTTAAAGAACGATGGTCGGCACGACGTAAAAAAATCGGAGGAGCCTGCCGAAGAGGAGGCCATTACGGCTCTCCTTTAGGTGTCCTCCTCGGGATAGCGTCATTTAAAGAACGAGGGTCAGCATGATGTAAAAAAAAAAGGGAAAAAAAATCGGACGAGCCTGCCGAAAATGAGGCCATTACGGCTCGCCTTTAGGTGTCCTCCCTGGGATAGCGTCATTTAAGGAGCGAGGGTCAGCACGAAGTAAAAAAAAAACCGGAGGAGCCTGCCAAAGATGATGCCATTACAGCTCGCCTTTAGGTGTCCTCTTCAGGATAGCGTCATTTATAGAATTAGGGTCAGCACGTAGTGAAAAAAAACCAGAAAAAACCAGAGGAGCCTGCTGAAGATGAGGCCATTACGGCTCACCTTTAGGGGTCCTCCTCGGGATAGTGTCATTTAAAGAACGAGGGGCAGCACGACGTAAAAAAAATGAAAAAAAAAACCGGAGGAGCCTGCTGAAGATGAGCCCATTACGGCTCGCCTCTAGGCGTCCTCCTCGGGATAGCGTCATTTAAAGAAAGAGGGTCAGCACGTCGTAAAAAAAAATCGGAAAAAAACCATAGGAGCCTGCCGAAGATGTGGCCATTACGGCTAGCCTTTAGGTGTCCTCGGGATAGCATCATTTAAAGAACGAGGGTCAGCACTATGTAAAAAAAAACCGAAAAAAAAAACTGGAGGAGCCTGCCGAACATGAGGCCATTACGGCTCGCCTTTAGGTGTCCATCCTGGGATAGCGTCATTTAAAAAACGAGGGTCAACACAACGTAAAAAAAACCGGGAAAAAAATCGGGGGAGCCTGCCGAAGATGAGGCCATTACGGCTCGCCTTTAGATATCCTCCTCGGGATAGCGTCATTTTAAGAATGAGGGTCAGCAAGATGTAAAAAAAAAGGGAAAAAAAATCGGACGAGCCTGCCGAAAATGAGGCCATTACGGCTCGCCTTTAGGTGTCCTCCTCGGGATAGCGTCATTTAATGAGCGAGGGTCAGCACGTAGTAAAAAAAACCGGGGGAGCCTGCCGAAGTTGACGCCATTACAGCTCGCCTTAGGTGTCTCCTCGAGATAGCGTCATTTAAAGAGCGAGGGTCTGCACGACGTAAAAGAATACCGGAAAAAAAACCAGAGGAGCCTACCGAAGATGAGGCCATTACGGCTCGCCTTTAGGTGTCCTCCTCGGGATAGTGTCATTTAAAGAACGAGGGGCAGCACGACCTAAAAAAAAATGAAAAATAAAATCCGGAGGAGACTGCTGAAGATGAGTCCATTACGGCTCGCCTCTAAGCGTCCTCCTCGGGATAGCGTCATTTAAAGAACGAGGGTAAGCACGTTTTAAAAAAAATTGGAAAAAACCATAGGAGCCTGTCGAAGATATGGCTATTACGGCTAGCCTTTAGGTGTCCTCGGCTAGCGTCCTTTAAAGAACGAGGGTCAGCACGACATAAAAAAAACCAGAAAAACGGAGGAGCCTGCTGAAGATGAGGCCATTACGGCTCGCCTTTAGGTGTCCTCCTCGATATCGTCATTTAAAGTCGAGGGTCAGCACGTCGTAAAAAAAATCGGAAAAAACCGTAGGAGCCTGCCAAAGATGTGGCCATTACGGCTAGCCTTTAGGTGTCCTCGGGATAGCGTCATTTAAGGAACGAGGGTCAGCACGACGTTAAAAAAAACCGGAAAAAAATCGGAGGAGCCTGCCGAAGATGAGTCTATTACGGCTCAACTTTAGGTGACCTCCTCGGGATAGCGTCAATTAAAGGACGAGGGTCAACAAAACGTAAAAAAAACCAACAAAAAAAAAACGCGGAGGAGCCTGCCGAAGATGAGGCCATTACGGCTCCCATTTAGGTGTCCTCCTCGGGAACGAGGGTCAGCATGATGTAAAAAAAAGGAAAAAAAAACGGAGGAGCCTGTTGAAAATGAGTCCATTACGGCTCGCCTTTAATTATCCGCCTGAAGAATAGCGTCATTTAAAGAATTAGGGTCAGCACGTAGTGAAAAAAAACCGGAGGAGCCTGCCGAAGATGAGGCCATTACGGCTCACCTTTAGGTGTCCTCCTCGGGATAGTGTCATTTAAAGAACGAGGGGCAGCACGACGTAAAAAAAAACGAAAAAAATCGGAGGAACCTACTGAAGATGAGCCCATTACGGCTCGCTCTAGGCGTTCCTCCTCGGTAGCGTCTTTTAAAGAACGAGGGTCAGCACGTGTAGTAAAAAAACGGGGTAGAAATAATCAGGGGCGCTTGGCCGAAGATGGGCCATTACGGCTCTCCTTTAGGTCGTCGCTCCC
>NC_092052.1:76463196-76556963 GCF_003086295.3 Arachis hypogaea
AAGAGGATGGAGAAATAAGAAAATCCCCACTGAAGATTTCTCACCCAGGGGATAAAGTGATGCTAACTACCAACCAATGGAAACATCTCCACACTTTTCTGGATATTACACAGTGAACAAAATCCTATCACTTGAACATGTGAAATCATCAAGAAGGATACTGGAAGGAAGCTCACGGTGAGGGAGGGATTAATGCACTATGATCATCATCCTCCCTAAAAGGGACAACGTCAGCTAATAACGATAAAAGAGCGCTTGTTGGGAGGCAACCCAACCTTAGGTAACTATTTTTTATACTCTTTCAGAATAAATGGTTAGTTCAACTTCTATGTATTGCAAGGAATTAAGTTTGGTGTTCCACACCAATTGATTGTATCAACAAAAAAAAATTTAAGGGTGAATGCATGGTACTAAGTTTGGTGTTCCACCAACATTATGGAAAAACAAAGTAACCTTGAGACAATTATGAATAATCAAAATCCCAAACAATCATAGAAATTGACTAAGCCTGCAATTTCATTTGTTTACCTTTTAGTCCTGCATTTTATTGACTCATAGACTTAAAGCACATGATGTAGTATGCATGCATGAAAGAAGCATTCTGTGTTAGCATATAGAAGTAGGCAAGGAACTAGTTTGGTGTTCCCACACCAATTAAGTTCAAGAACTCACAAGCATAATTGCATGCTAACCATCTCTCAAGTGCTTGGGGACAAGCACTTTCAAAGTTTATTGTAGGCAGTCACTTCAATCTTGGGAAGGATTAAGCATCATTCAACCAAAGAGACAAAGAGGGATGTAAAGACCAACAATGATGATGATAAGGAGTAAAGCAAGTAAACTCCAAAAGTTGTATTGTTAAGTGATTGTTTTATTTTAAAAATGTTATGATTGAAAGCAATACTACACCTTACTTGTCTGCTTAGCATAATTCTTTAAAAGTTCATAACTAAGATGCTAAATACTCCTAGCACCATACGCTTGAAAATCTCTTACATCAAGATCCATAAATTGCAAACAGAGAACAGTTCTTTGAAAAGAATGATTGAGGAGTAAAAAAATTGTTTTGAGGCAAGCAAAAGATTAAGATAAGTGTGTTCTAGTTGTATGATTGTGTATGAGGTTGCATGTTTGTGAAACCTGCATGGGAGCTCATAGGCAGGAAATAGAGTTCAAAGAAGTATTATGGAGATTCTCAATATCTTTTGATCCAAGAAGCAGCAAAAAAAAAAAAAGAACATGGCAAAAGGCTGAGCATCAATTATAGGAAGAAAAGAAAGAAATAAGAACTCAAAAGTTATTATCCTAGTTAAATTCTTGTGGTAGAATTGTGTCAAAGAGAGAGGCTTGAGCAAGTAAATCTAAAGGGTGTTCACACCTAATACCTTAAAACCAACTGGTTTGGGAGTATTGATTGAAAGCTTATCTAAAGACCCTTTGAGACATGACACTTAGAGTCAAGGCCAAGACACAAAAACTATAAGACTGCTTCAAGGTGATTACTATAGAGAGATTTCCATGATATCATGTGAATGAAAGTCCTAAGATCTAAGACTTCCAAAATGTAGGGACTAATAGCACTGGGAATCCTTGCATGAGCATATAATTCAGAGTTCACCCCACTATCACTTAATCACTTCACTCACCAAGGCATTACAAGCTATCCTCAACTTGTTCCAATTAAAAGAAACCTTTGTGCATAGTTCTTTTCTTGCTGAGGAAAGCAAGGTTTAAGTTTGGTGTTGTGATGCATTTGCATCTTTGCTATATTAGCTAGTTAGTTTAAGTAGTTTTAGCTTAATTTCATTCACTTTCTTTGAATAAACAAGCATTTGTGTGAGTTTTCTCTCCATGCATTCATGAACAAGAACTAGTGTTTGCAATTGGAAAATCAAAGTTGACAAATGAATTAGTATGATGAATCTCTTGATTTTTGCATAGAATGGCAAAACTTTGAAGCATTCTTTTTAAGATAGTGATGACAAGAGGCATGAAGTAAGATGGCAGCAAGTGGCTAATCTTTCAGAATAGAATGGCACGTTGCATTGGGATTCAAGTGGCAATGCATGAAGCTATTGAGGAGACAAAACCTTGCAAGAGTGGTTCCATGAGAATATGTTGCTAACTGGGTTACTTGAGTGCTTGCCACCAAGAAGTAGTTGGGCAAGAAGAGGAGTTGTTGGCGTTGCAACTTGGAGAAGGGTGAGTGTTGAGGAACGCCAGTAGCCTGGAGAGCACATTTGGGCATTGCCAACTTGGAGAAAGGAGTGAGTGTTTGATGGCAACCAGGCAAGCAAGGAATTGGCCAGGGAGGAGCTCGAGGGGTGCCAACGTGGGAATGAAGAAGGGTTATTCAAGGCAACGCTGAGCTAGAAGATTTTTCCCAAAGAAGAAGTTCGAGCACGTTGTCAACGTGCTACTACATTGGAGTATTCCTTGGCAATGCATACAAGCAAGGTTGGCCCAGGAGGAAGAGGAGCTGGCGTTGCCAACGCCAGGAAACATAGGCGTGTTCAATGACAACGCCAAGCAACAAACATGGAGCCTTGAAGAGGAGGCGAGCACGTTGCCAACTCCAAGAAGAGCTGGAGTGTTTAGTGACAACGCCCAAGCATGGAGGCTGTCCAGGAAAGGGAGCCAACGTGCCAACTTGGAGATATAGGGCGTTATCCACACAACTCTAGCGAGCTTGGCAGCCTGACCTTACCTCCTTCAATGGAGTATATCTTGAGCTACAAACTTCAATGAGGTGATTTCAACGACATTTGAAAGTAGACATCCAGAGCTTTCCAACCATATATCAGTATGGGTTGGCATTCATTTGAAGCTTCAAAAGCTGGTTTCATTTAGAGCTTCAGAATCTGAGCACGTTGGCAACGCTGGAAACAAGGGCGTTTTCACAAAAACGTGTGCGATTTGGTAGCCTGACCCTGTCTCTTCAAACGAGCATAACTTGAGCTACAGAGATCCAATTGACATGCTTCCAGTTGCATTGGAAGGCTACATCCAGAGCTTTTCAACCATATTAATAGTCTATAGTGAGCATGAATAGAAGCTCGAATCAGAGTCATCTTTAGCCCAAAAACAAGGAAATGAGGTTGAAATTCAAGGAAGCATGAATGAGCCCTGGAGGGGAGCACGAGCACGTTCCAACGTGCCAAACAGGGGGCGTGTTGAGGAAACGCCAGCCCATTGTTGCAGCCTTGGGAGGCTTGGCACGTTGCCAACTTGGGGAGAAAGGGGCGTTTTCAGCAACAACTTGGCAACTTGACCTTACCTTCTTTGAGGAAGCATAACTTGAGCTAGAAAAAATCAATTGAGATGATTCCAAATGCATTAGAAAGAAGAACTCTGAGCTTTCCAATGATGTATGATAGTCCATATTGACAGCAGGATTGATACTCAATTCTGGGCAACATTAAGCATGAGAGTAGAGTCAAGAAGAAGAAAGCAAGTTTGTAGCACAACTTGGGCTAACAAGCCCAAGTCTCAAAGCTCACTCCCAGGAAAACACCATGCACGTTGCCAACGTGCATTAAGCCTAGAGTTATTGCCAATAACGCGCCTCAATGGGCCAGAATGATGACAACTTGCTTTGCTTCCTCTGTTCCTCACAAAGGCCAGCAACTTCTTCCATTGAGCCAGAAATTCAACAAGAGAAAGCCCACATTGCAGCCCAAATTAAGATCTCTGAAGGAGTTTTAGGAGTAATAAAATAGAGAAAAGTTTGATCTTGGAGGGGGGATTTTTACTTTTACTTAGAATTGTTTTTAGACTTTTGACACTTAGACATTTTTCTAGCATTTTACTCTTTACTTTTCTCACCGGTATTCTATTTTGTTTTTCTTGCAACTTTGAATTGAGTTTAAGAACTTCTTCTTCTTCTTAATTTCTCTACACTTAGTTTAATTTTCATCTTTGTAATTGTTGTTGAAATTGAGCTATGATTCACTAACCCCATTTTCATTAGGGGAGGAGCTCTGCTCATTTGAATGAGTTGATAACTTTTCTTTCCCTTCTCAATTCAAGTGGTTCATCTAAAAAGGAAACTCTTGTTCTTCACAGATTCAATCACCATCGAGAGAGGATTAATCTATATGAATTATGTGGTGAATTTAAGAAAGGAGCTACATAATTCAGTTTAGATTCATCCTTTCATGATTTCCTTGATTAATACACTTTGGTTGGTATGTGAGATGTAACCTCCTTAGTTGAGATTCTGGAAGTTGTGTGGCTTGGATTAGGAATTGAACTTCATCTCTTCTCATGAACAATTAGATCACGAGAGTGGCAATTGGTTGTGTTGAGAGAAATTGAGTTACCAAGAGATTGGGATTCAATTACCCACATTTGCCATGATCTATACCATGATTGAGAAGGATTGATCAACATCAATTCAGGAGAATTTGCATCTCTGATCCTTAATATCCTTTCCATCATTAATTCTCAATTCTTTTGCTCTTTAGTTGTTGAAAACCCATTACCCAATTCCCTTTTACATTCTTGCAATTTATTGTTCTTGTCATTTACATTCTGTTTCTATCTCTGCTATTTACTCTTTTGTTCTTTAAGATTCAGCAATCTTTACTTTCTTGCAATCTATTTTAAATGTCATTTAAGTTTTTGCATTTTAAGTTTCAGTTATTTACTTTCATTTTCTTTCTATATTCGAGTTCTTTAACTTCCTTGCCATTTAAATTCTTGCAATTAATGTCCAAAAATCACAAATCTCATGAAATCAAAACCATGTTTGCTTGACTAAATCTACCATTTAACTAAAGTTGCTTAATCTACCAATCTCCGTAGGATGACCTCACTCTTAGTGAGTTTTATTACTTGATAGACCCGGTATACTTGCCGATAATTACGTGAAATTAAATTTTTACGTATCAGTCCTCCTCGGGATAGTGTCATTTAAAACGAGGGGCAGCAAGACGTAAAAAAACTGGAAAAAAAACCGGAGGAGCCTGCTGAAGATGAGGCCATTACGGCTCGCCTTTAGTGTCCTCCTTGGATAGCGTCATTTAAAGAACGAGGGTCAGCACGTCGTAAAAAAAATAAAAAAAAACCGTAGGAGCCTGCGAAGATGTGGCATTACGGTAGCCTTTAGGTGTCCTCGGATAGTGTCATTTAAAGAACGAGGGTCAGCACGACGTAAAAAAAACCGGAAAAAAAAACCGGAGGAGCCTGCCGAAGATGAGGCCATTACGGCTTGCCTTTAGGTGTCTCCTCGGGATAGCGTCAATTAAAGACGAGGGTCAACATATGTAAAAAAAAAGGAAGAAAAACCAAAGGAGCCTGCTGAAAATGAGTCCATTACGGGTCGCCTTTAGGTGTCCTCCTCGGGATAGGTCATTTAAAGAACGAGGGTCAGCACGTCGTAAAAAATCGGAAAGAAAACCGGAGGAGCCTGCCGCAGATGAGACCTTAGGCTCGCCTTTAGGTGTCCCTCCTAGGATAGGTCATTTAAAGAATTAGGGTCAGCACGTAGTGAAAAAAAACCGGGAAAAAAACCAGAGGAGCTGCCGAAGATGAGGCCATTACGGCTCCCCTTTAGGGTCCTCCTCGGGATAGTGTCATTTAAAGAACGAGGGCAGCACGACGTAAAAAAAATGAAAAAAAAACCGGAGGAGCCTGCTGAGATGAGCCCATTACGGCTCGCCTCTAGGCGTCCTCCTCGGGATAGCGTCATTTAAAGAACCAGGGTCAGCACAGTAAAAAAAAACCGGAGGAGCCTGCCGAAGATGAGCCATTACGATCGCCTTTAGGTGTCTCCTCGGGATATCGTCATTTAAAAAACGAGGGTCAGCATGATGTAAAAAAAAGGAAAAAAAAAAACCGGAGGAGCCTGCCGAAAATGGGCCATTACGGCTCACCTTTAGGTGTCCTCCTCGGATAGCGTCATTTAAGGAGCGAGGGTCAGCACGTAGTAAAAAAAAAACCGGAGGAGCCTGCCGAAGATGATGCCATTACAGACGCCTTCAGGATTGCGTCATTTAAAGATTAGGGTCAGCGCATAGTAAAAAAAAAACCGGAAAGAACCAGAGGAGCCTGCCGAAGATGAGGCCATTACGGCTCGTCTTTAGGTGTCCTCCTCGGGATAGCGTCATTTAAAAAACGAGGGTCAGCATGATGTAAAAAAAAAGGAAAAAAAAACCGGAGGAGCCTGCCGAAAATGAGGCCATTACGGGCTCACCTTTAGGTGTCCTCCTCGGGATAGCGTCATTTAAGGAGCGAGGGTCAGCACATAGTAAAAAAAGACCGGAGGAGCCTGCCGAAGATGATGCCATTACAGCACGCCTTCAGGATTGCGTCATTTAAAGAATTAGGGTCAGCACATAGTGAAAAAAAAAAACCGGAAAGAAACCAGAGGAGCCTGCCGAAGATGGCCATTACGGCTCGTCTTTAGGTGTCCTCCTCGGATAGTGTCATTTAAAGAACGAGGGCAGCACGACGTAAAAAAAATGAAAAAAAAAACCGGAGAGACTGCTGAAGATGAGGCCATTACGGCTCGCCTCTAAGCGTCCTCCCGGGATAGCGTCATTTAAAGAACGAGGGTAAGCACATTGTAAAAAAAATTGGAAAAAAACCATAGGAGCCTGTCGAAGATGTGTCCATTACGGCTAGGCTTTAGGTGTCCTCGGGATAGCGTCATTTAAAGAACGAAGGTCAGCACGACGTAAAAAAAACCGGAAAATAAACCGGAGGAGCCTGCGAAGATGAGCCATTACGGCTCGCCTTTAGGTGTCCATCCCGGGACAGCGTCATTTAAAGAACGATGGTCGGCACGACGTAAAAAAAATTGGAGAGCCTGCTGAAGATGAGGCAATTATGGCTCCCCTTTAGGTGTCCTCCTCGAGATAGCATCATTTAAAGAAAGAAGGTCAGCACGACGTAAAAAAAAAAACCAGAAAAAAAAATCGAAAGAGCCTGCCGAAGATGAGGCCATTACGGCTCGCCTTTAGGTGTCCTCCCCTTGGGATAGCGTCATTTAAAGAACGAGGGTCAGCATGATCTAAAAAAAAAGAAAAAAAAATTGGAGGAGCTTGCCGAAAATGAGGCCTTTAGGGCTCGCCTTTAGGTGTCCTCCTCGGATAGCGTCATTTGAAAAGCGAGGGTCAGCACGTAGAAAAAAAAACCGGGGGAGCTGCCGAAGTTGACGCCATTACACCGCCTTAGGTTTCTCGAGATAGCACATTTAAAGAGCGAGGGTCGCACGACGTAAAAGAATACCGGAAAAAAAAACCAGAGGAGCCTACGAAGATGAGGCCATTCGGCTCGCTTTAGGTGTCTCTCGGGATAGTGTCATTTAAACAACGAGGGGAGCACGACTAAAAAAAAATGAAAAACAAATGGAGGAGACTGCTGAAGATGAGTCCTTACGCTCGCCTAGCGTCCCTCGGATAGCGTCATTTAAGAAGAGGGTAGCACGTTGTAAAAAAAATGGAAAAAACAAGAGCTGTGAAGATGTGCTATTACGGCTAGCCTTTAGGTCTCGGGCTAGCGTCCTTTAAAGAAGAGGGTAACACGAAAAAACAGAAAAAACCGGAGGAGGCTACTGAAGATGAGGCATTACGGCTCGCCTTTAGGTGTCCTCCTCGGGATATCGTCATTTAAAGTAGAGGGTCAGCACGTCGTAAAAAAAATCAGAAAAAAACCGTAGGAGCCTGCCAAGATGTGGCCATTACGGCTAGCCTTTAGGTGTCCTCGGGATAGCGTCATTTAAGGACGAGGGTCAGCACGACGTTAAAAAACCGGAAAAAATCGGAGGAGCCTGCCGAAGATGAGTCTATTACGGCTCACCTTTAGGTGACATCCTCGGGATAGCGTCATTAAAGGAGAGGTCAACAAAACGTAAAAAAACCAACAAAAAAAAAACGCGGAGGAGCCTGCCGAAGATGAGGCCATTACGGCTCCCATTTAGGTGTCCTCCTCGGGAACGAGGGTCAGCATGATGTAAAAAAAAAGGAAAAAAAAAACGGAGGAGCCTGTTGAAAATGAGTCCATTACGGCTCGCCTTTAATTATCCTCCTCAAGAATAGCGTCATTTAAAGAATTAGGGTCGCACGTGTGAAAAAAAACCGGAGGAGCCTGCCGAAGATGAGGCCATTACGGCTCACCTTTAGGTGTCCTCCTCGGGATAGTGTCATTTAAAGAACGAGGGGCAGCACGACGTAAAAAAAAATGAAAAAAAACCGGAGAACCTACTGAAGATGAGCCCATTACGGCTCGCCTCTAGGCGTCCTCCTCGGGATAGCGTCTTTTAAAGAACGAGGGTCAACACGTCGTAAAAAAACCGGTAGAAAAAATCGGGGGAGCTTGCCGAAGATGAGGCCATTACGGCTCGCCTTTAGGTGTCCTCCCGGGATAGCGTCATTTAAGGAGCGAGGGTCAGCACGAAGTAAAAAAAACCGAGGAGCCTGCCAAAGATGATGCCATTATAGCTCGCCTTTAGGTGTCCTCTTCAGGATAGCGTCATTTATAGAATAGGGAAGCACGTAGTGAAAAAAAACCAGAAAAACCAGAGGAGCCTGCCGAAGATGAGGCCATTACGGCTCACCTTTAGGGTCTCTCGGATAGTGTCATTTAAAGAACGAGGGCAGCACGACGTAAAAAATGAAAAAAAAACCGGAGGAGCCTGCTGAAGATGAGCCATTACGGCTCGCTCTAGGCGTCTCTCGGATAGCGTCATTTAAGAAAGAGGTCAGCACGTCGTAAAAAAAATCGAAAAAACATAGGAGCCTGCCGAAGATGTGGCATTACAGCTAGCCTTTAGGTGTCCTCGGGATAGCATCATTTAAAGAACGAGGGTCAGCACTATGTAAAAAAAAACCGAAAAAAAACGGAGGAGCTGCCAAACATGAGCATTACGGCTCGCTTTAGGTCCATCCTGGATAGCGTCATTAAAAACGAGGGTCAACACAACGTAAAAAAAAACGGAAAAAATTGGGGGAGCCTGCCGAAGATGAGGCATTACGGCGCCTTTAGATATCTCTGGGATAGCGTCATTTAAAGAACGAGGGTCAGCATGATGTAAAAAAAAAAGGGAAAAAATCGGACCGAGCCTGCGAAAATGAGGCCATTATGGCTCGCCTTTAGGTGTCCTCCTCGGGATAGCGTCATTTAATGAGCGAGGGTCAGCACGTAGTAAAAAAACCGGGGGAGCCTGCCGAAGATGATGCCATTACAGCTGCCTTTAGGTGTCCTCCTCAGGATTGCGTCATTTAAAGAATTAGGGTCAGCACGTAGTGAAAATACCAGAAAAAAACCGGAGGAGCCTGCCGAAGATGAGGCCATTACGGCTCACCTTTAGGTGCCCTCCTCGGATAGTGTCATTTAAAGAACGAGGGTCAGCACGTCGTAAAAAAAATCGGAAAAAAACCATAGGAGCTGCCGAAGATGTGGCCATTACGGCGAGCCTTTAGGTGTCCTCGGGATAGCGGCATTTAAAGAACGAGGGTCAGCACGACGTAAAAAAATGAAAAAAAATTGGAGGAGCCTGCTGAAGATGAGCCCATTACGGCTCTCTTCTAGGCGTCCTCTCGAATGCGTCATTTAGAAGATAAGTGTAAAAAAATGAAAAAAACGTAAAAAAGGGAGCAAAAAAAAAAAAAAAAAAAAAACGGAGGAGCCTGCCGAAGATGAGGCATTACGGCTCGCTTTAGGTTTCCATCCCAGGACAGCGTCATTTAAAGAACGATGGTCGGCACGACGTAAAAAAAACTGGAGGAGCCTGGCGAAGATGAGGCATTACGCTCGCCTCTAGGCATCCTCCTCGGGATAGCGTCATTAAAGAACGAGGGTCAGCACGTCGTAAAAAAAATCAGAAAAAAACCGTAGGAGCCTGCCGAAGATGTGGCCATTACGGCTAGCCTTTAGGTGTCCTCGGGATAGCGTCATTTAAATAACGAGGGTCAGCACGACGTAAAAAAAAAACTGAAAAAAAAAACCGGAGAAGCCTGCGAACATGAGGCCATTACGGCTCGCCTTTAGGTGTCCATCCTGGGATAGCGTCATTTAAAAAACGAGGTGGCACACAACGTAAAAAAACCGGAAAAAATCGGGGGAGCCTGCCGAGATGAGGCATTACGGCTCGCTTTAGATATCCTCCTCGGGATAGCGTCATTTTAAGAATGAGGGTCAGCAAGATGTAAAAAAAAAAGGGAAAAAAATCGGACGAGCCTGCCGAAAATGAGGCCATTACGGCTCGCCTTTAGGTGTCCTCCTCGGGATAGCGTCATTTAATGAGCGAGGGTCAGCACGTAGTAAAAAAAAACCGGGGGAGCCTGCCGAAGTTGACGCCATTACAGCTCGCCTTTAGGTGTTCTCCTCGAGATAGCGTCATTTAAAGAGCGAGGGTCTGCACGACGTAAAAGAATACCGGAAAAAAAACCAGAGGAGCCTACCGAAGATGAGGCCATTACGGCTCGCCTTTAGGTGTCCTCCTCGGGATAGTGTCATTTAAAGAACGAGGGGCAGCACGACCTAAAAAAAAATGAAAAATAAATCCGGAGGAGACTGCTGAAGATGAGTCCATTACGGCTCGCCTCTAAGCGTCCTCCTCGGGATAGCGTCATTTAAAGAAGAGGGTAAGCACGTTTTAAAAAAATTGGAAAAAACCATAGGAGCCTGTCGAAGATGTGGCTATTACGGCTAGCCTTTAGGTGTCCTCGGGCTAGCGTCCTTTAAAGAACGAGGGTCAGCACGACATAAAAAAAACCAGAAAAAACCGGAGGAGCCTGCTGA
Organism: Arachis hypogaea; assembly: GCF_003086295.3. Classification (NCBI taxonomy): domain Eukaryota; kingdom Viridiplantae; phylum Streptophyta; class Magnoliopsida; order Fabales; family Fabaceae; genus Arachis; species Arachis hypogaea. The sequence goes on from NC_092052.1 coordinate 76,473,943, forward strand.
AGATGAGGCCATTACGGCTCGCCTTTAGGTGTCCTCCTCGGGATATCGTCATTTAAAGTACGAGGGTCAGCACGTCGTAAAAAAAATCGGAAAAAAACCGTAGGAGCCTGCCAAAGATGTGGCATTACGGCTAGCCTTTAGGTGTCCTCGGGATAGCGTCATTTAAGGAACGAGGGTCAGCACGACGTTAAAAAAACCGGAAAAAAATCGGAGGAGCCTGCCGAAGATGAGTCTATTACGGCTCAACTTTAGGTGACCTCCTCGGGATAGCGTCAATTAAAGGACGAGGGTCAACAAAACGTAAAAAAAACCAACAAAAAAAACGCGGAGGAGCCTGCCGAAGATGAGGCCATTACGGCTCGCCTCTAGGCATCCTCCTCGGGATAGCGTCATTTAAAGAACGAGGGTCAGCACGTCGTAAAAAAATCAGAAAAAACCGTAGGAGCCTGCCGAAGATGTGGCCATTACGGCTAGCCTTTAGGTGTCCTCGGGATAGCGTCATTTAAATAACGAGGGTCAGCACGACGTAAAAAAAAACTGAAAAAAAAACCGGAGAAGCCTGCCGAACATGAGGCCATTACGGCTCGCCTTTAGGTGTCCATCCTGGGATAGCGTCATTTAAAAAACGAGGTGCAACACAACGTAAAAAAAACCGGAAAAAAATCGGGGGAGCCTGCCGAAGATGAGGCCATTACGGCTCGCCTTTAGATATCCTCCTCGGGATAGCGTCATTTTAAGAATGAGGGTCAGCAAGATGTAAAAAAAAAAGGGAAAAAAAATCGGACGAGCCTGCCGAAAATGAGGCCATTACGGCTCGCCTTTAGGTGTCCTCCTCGGGATAGCGTCATTTAATGAGCGAGGGTCAGCACGTAGTAAAAAAAACCGGGGGAGCCTGCCGAAGTTGACGCCATTACAGCTCGCCTTTAGGTGTTCTCCTCGAGATAGCGTCATTTAAAGAGCGAGGGTCTGCACGACGTAAAAGAATACCGGAAAAAAAACCAGAGGAGCCTACCGAAGATGAGGCCATTACGGCTCGCCTTTAGGTGTCCTCCTCGGGATAGTGTCATTTAAAGAACGAGGGGCAGCACGACCTAAAAAAAAATGAAAAATAAAATCCGGAGGAGACTGCTGAAGATGAGTCCATTACGGCTCGCCTCTAAGCGTCCTCCTCGGGATAGCGTCATTTAAAGAACGAGGGTAATCACGTTTTAAAAAAAATTGGAAAAAACCATAGGAGCCTGTCGAAGATGTGGCTATTACGGCTAGCCTTTAGGTGTCCTCGGGCTAGCGTCCTTTAAAGAACGAGGGTCAGCACGACATAAAAAAAACCAGAAAAAACCGGAGGAGCCTGCTGAAGATGAGGCCATTACGGCTCGCCTTTAGGTGTCCTCCTCGGGATATCGTCATTTAAAGTACGAGGGTCAGCACGTCGTAAAAAAAATCGGAAAAAAACCGTAGGAGCCTGCCAAAGATGTGGCCATTACGGCTAGCCTTTAGGTGTCCTCGGGATAGCGTCATTTAAGGAACGAGGGTCAGCACGACGTTAAAAAAAACCGGAAAAAAATCGGAGGAGCCTGCCGAAGATGAGTCTATTACGGCTCAACTTTAGGTGACCTCCTCGGGATAGCGTCAATTAAAGGACGAGGGTCAACAAAACGTAAAAAAAACCAACAAAAAAAAAACGCGGAGGAGCCTGCCGAAGATGAGGCCATTACGGCTCGCCTCTAGGCATCCTCCTCGGGATAGCGTCATTTAAAGAACGAGGGTCAGCACGTCGTAAAAAAAATCAGAAAAAAACCGTAGGAGCCTGCCGAAGATGTGGCCATTACGGCTAGCCTTTAGGTGTCCTCGGGATAGCGTCATTTAAATAACGAGGGTCAGCACGACGTAAAAAAAAAACTGAAAAAAAAACCGGAGAGCCTGCCGAACATGAGGCCATTACGGCTCGCCTTTAGGTGTCCATCCTGGGATAGCGTCATTTAAAAAACGAGGTGCAACACAACGTAAAAAAAACCGGAAAAAAATCGGGGGAGCCTGCCGAAGATGAGGCCATTACGGCTCGCCTTAGATATCCTCCTCGGATAGCGTCATTTTAAGAATGAGGGTCAGCAAGATGTAAAAAAAAAAGGGAAAAAAAATCGGACGAGCCTGCCGAAAATGAGGCCATTACGGCTCGCCTTTAGGTGTCCTCCTCGGGATAGCGTCATTTAATGAGCGAGGGTCAGCACGTAGTAAAAAAAAACCGGGGGAGCCTGCCGAAGTTGACGCCATTACAGCTCGCCTTTAGGTGTTCTCCTCGAGATAGCGTCATTTAAAGAGCGAGGGTCTGCACGACGTAAAAGAATACCGGAAAAAAAACCAGAGGAGCCTACCGAAGATGAGGCCATTACGGCTCGCCTTTAGGTGTCCTCCTCGGGATAGTGTCATTTAAAGAACGAGGGGCAGCACGACCTAAAAAAAATGAAAAATAAAATCCGGAGGAGACTGCTGAAGATGAGTCCATTACGGCTCGCCTCTAAGCGTCCTCCTCGGGATAGCGTCATTTAAAGAACGAGGGTAAGCACGTTTTAAAAAAAATTGGAAAAAACCATAGGAGCCTGTCGAAGATGTGGCTATTACGGCTAGCCTTTAGGTGTCCTCGGGCTAGCGTCCTTTAAAGAACGAGGGTCAGCACGACATAAAAAAAAACCAGAAAAAACCGGAGGAGCCTGCTGAAGATGAGGCCATTACGGCTCGCCTTTAGGTGTCCTCCTCGGGATATCGTCATTTAAAGTACGAGGGTCAGCACGTCGTAAAAAAAATCGGAAAAAAACCGTAGGAGCCTGCCAAAGATGTGGCCATTACGGCTAGCCTTTAGGTGTCCTCGGGATAGCGTCATTTAAGGAACGAGGGTCAGCACGACGTTAAAAAAAACCGGAAAAAAATCGGAGGAGCCTGCCGAAGATGAGTCTATTACGGCTCAACTTTAGGTGACCTCCTCGGGATAGCGTCAATTAAAGGACGAGGGTCAACAAAACGTAAAAAAAACCAACAAAAAAAAACGCGGAGGAGCCTGCCGAAGATGAGGCCATTACGGCTCCCATTTAGGTGTCCTCCTCGGGAACGAGGGTCAGCATGATGTAAAAAAAAAGGAAAAAAAAACGGAGGAGCCTGTTGAAAATGAGTCCATTACGGCTCGCCTTTAATTATCCTCCTCAAGAATAGCGTCATTTAAAGAATTAGGGTCAGCACGTAGTGAAAAAAAACCGGAGGAGCCTGCCGAAGATGAGGCCACTACGGCTCACCTTTAGGTGTCCTCCTCGGGATAGTGTCATTTAAAGAACGAGGGGCAGCACGACGTAAAAAAAACGAAAAAAAATCGGAGGAACCTACTGAAGATGAGCCCGTTACGGCTCGCCTCTAGGCGTCCTCCTCGGGATAGCGTCTTTTAAAGAACGAGGGTCAGCACGTAGTAAAAAAACCGGTAGAAAAAATCGGGGGAGCTTGCCGAAGATGAGGCCATTACGGCTCGCCTTTAGGTGTCCATCCCAGGACAGCGTCATTTAAAGAACGATGGTCGGCACGACGTAAAAAAAATCGGAGGAGCCTGCCGAAGAGGAGGCCATTACGGCTCTCCTTTAGGTGTCCTCCTCGGGATAGCGTCATTTAAAGAACGAGGGTCAGCATGATGTAAAAAAAAAGGGAAAAAAAATCGGACGAGCCTGCCGAAAATGAGGCCATTACGGCTCGCCTTTAGGTGTCCTCCCTGGGATAGCGTCATTTAAGTAGCGAGGGTCAGCACGAAGTAAAAAAAAACCAGAGGAGCCTGCCGAAGATGAGGCCATTACGGCTCACCTTTAGGGGTCCTCCTCGGGATAGTGTCATTTAAAGAACGAGGGGCAGCACGACGTAAAAAAATGAAAAAAAAAACCGGAGGAGCCTGCTGAAGATGAGCCCATTACGGCTCGCCTCTAGGCGTCCTCCTCGGGATAGCGTCATTTAAAGAAAGAGGGTCAGCACGTCGTAAAAAAATCGGAAAAAAACCATAGGAGCCTGCCGAAGATGTGGCCATTACGGCTAGCCTTTAGGTGTCCTCGGGATAGCATCATTTAAAGAACGAGGGTCAGCACTATGTAAAAAAAAAACCGAAAAAAAAAACCGGAGGAGCCTGCCGAACATGAGGCCATTACGGCTCGCCTTTAGGTGTCCATCCTGGGATAGCGTCATTTAAAAAACGAGGGTCAACACAACGTAAAAAAAACCGAAAAAAATCGGGGGAGCCTGCCGAAGATGAGGCCATTACGGCTCGCCTTTAGATATCCTCCTCGGGATAGCGTCATTTTAAGAATGAGGGTCAGCAAGATGTAAAAAAAAAAGGGAAAAAAAATCGGACGAGCCTGCCGAAAATGAGGCCATTACGGCTCGCCTTTAGGTGTCCTCCTCGGGATAGCGTCATTTAATGAGCGAGGGTCAGCACGTAGTAAAAAAAAACCGGGGGAGCCTGCCGTAGTTGACGCCATTACAGCTCGCCTTTAGGTGTTCTCCTCGAGATAGCGTCATTTAAAGAGCGAGGGTCTGCACGACGTAAAAGAATACCGGAAAAAAAACCAGAGGAGCCTACCGAAGATGAGGCCATTACGGCTCGCCTTTAGGTGTCCTCCTCGGGATAGTGTCATTTAAAGAACGAGGGGCAGCACGACCTAAAAAAAAATGAAAAATAAAATCCGGAGGAGACTGCTGAAGATGAGTCCATTACGGCTCGCCTCTAAGCGTCCTCCTCGGGATAGCGTCATTTAAAGAACGAGGGTAAGCACGTTTTAAAAAAAATTGGAAAAAACCATAGGAGCCTGTCGAAGATATGGCTATTACGGCTAGCCTTTAGGTGTCCTCGGGCTAGCGTCCTTTAAAGAACGAGGGTCAGCACGACATAAAAAAAACCAGAAAAAACCGGAGGAGCCTGCTGAAGATGAGGCCATTACGGCTCGCCTTTAGGTGTCCTCCTCGGGATATCGTCATTTAAAGTACGAGGGTCAGCACGTCGTAAAAAAAATCGGAAAAAACCGTAGGAGCCTGCCAAAGATGTGGCCATTACGGCTAGCCTTTAGGTGTCCTCGGGATAGCGTCATTTAAGGAACGAGGGTCAGCACGACGTTAAAAAAAACCGGAAAAAAATCGGAGGAGCCTGCCGAAGATGAGTCTATTACGGCTCAACTTTAGGTGACCTCCTCGGGATAGCGTCAATTAAAGGACGAGGGTCAACAAAACGTAAAAAAAACCAACAAAAAAAAAACGCGGAGGAGCCTGCCGAAGATGAGGCCATTACGGCTCCCATTTAGGTGTCCTCCTCGGGAACGAGGGTCAGCATGATGTAAAAAAAAAGGAAAAAAAAAACGGAGGAGCCTGTTGAAAATGAGTCCATTACGGCTCGCCTTTAATTATCCGCCTGAAGAATAGCGTCATTTAAAGAATTAGGGTCAGCACGTAGTGAAAAAAAACCGGAGGAGCCTGCCGAAGATGAGGCCATTACGGCTCACCTTTAGGTGTCCTCCTCGGGATAGTGTCATTTAAAGAACGAGGGGCAGCACGACGTAAAAAAAACGAAAAAAAATCGGAGGAACCTACTGAAGATGAGCCCATTACGGCTCGCCTCTAGGCGTCCTCCTCGGGATAGCGTCTTTTAAAGAACGAGGGTCAGCACGTAGTAAAAAAAACCGGTAGAAAAAATCAGGGGAGCTTGCCGAAGATGAGGCCATTACGGCTCGCCTTTAGGTGTCCATCCCAGGACAGCGTCATTTAAAGAACGATGGTCGGCACGACGTAAAAAAAATCGGAGGAGCCTGCCGAAGAGGAGGCCATTACGGCTCTCCTTTAGGTGTCCTCCTCGGGATAGCGTCATTTAAAGAACGAGGGTCAGCATGATGTAAAAAAAAAAGGGAAAAAAAATCGGACGAGCCTGCCGAAAATGAGGCCATTACGGCTCGCCTTTAGGTGTCCTCCCTGGGATAGCGTCATTTAAGGAGCGAGGGTCAGCACGAAGTAAAAAAAAACCGGAGGAGCCTGCCAAAGATGATGCCATTACAGCTCGCCTTTAGGTGTCCTCTTCAGGATAGCGTCATTTATAGAATTAGGGTCAGCACGTAGTGAAAAAAAACCAGAAAAAAACCAGAGGAGCCTGCTGAAGATGAGGCCATTACGGCTCACCTTTAGGGGTCCTCCTCGGGATAGTGTCATTTAAAGAACGAGGGGCAGCACGACGTAAAAAAAATGAAAAAAAAAACCGGAGGAGCCTGCTGAAGATGAGCCCATTACGGCTCGCCTCTAGGCGTCCTCCTCGGGATAGCGTCATTTAAAGAAAGAGGGTCAGCACGTCGTAAAAAAAAATCGGAAAAAAACCATAGGAGCCTGCCGAAGATGTGGCCATTACGGCTAGCCTTTAGGTGTCCTCGGGATAGCATCATTTAAAGAACGAGGGTCAGCACTATGTAAAAAAAAACCGAAAAAAAAAACTGGAGGAGCCTGCCGAACATGAGGCCATTACGGCTCGCCTTTAGGTGTCCATCCTGGGATAGCGTCATTTAAAAAACGAGGGTCAACACAACGTAAAAAAAACCGGAAAAAAATCGGGGGAGCCTGCCGAAGATGAGGCCATTACGGCTCGCCTTTAGATATCCTCCTCGGGATAGCGTCATTTTAAGAATGAGGGTCAGCAAGATGTAAAAAAAAAAGGGAAAAAAAATCGGACGAGCCTGCCGAAAATGAGGCCATTACGGCTCGCCTTTAGGTGTCCTCCTCGGGATAGCGTCATTTAATGAGCGAGGGTCAGCACGTAGTAAAAAAAAACCGGGGGAGCCTGCCGAAGTTGACGCCATTACAGCTCGCCTTTAGGTGTTCTCCTCGAGATAGCGTCATTTAAAGAGCGAGGGTCTGCACGACGTAAAAGAATACCGGAAAAAAAACCAGAGGAGCCTACCGAAGATGAGGCCATTACGGCTCGCCTTTAGGTGTCCTCCTCGGGATAGTGTCATTTAAAGAACGAGGGGCAGCACGACCTAAAAAAAAATGAAAAATAAAATCCGGAGGAGACTGCTGAAGATGAGTCCATTACGGCTCGCCTCTAAGCGTCCTCCTCGGGATAGCGTCATTTAAAGAACGAGGGTAAGCACGTTTTAAAAAAAATTGGAAAAAACCATAGGAGCCTGTCGAAGATATGGCTATTACGGCTAGCCTTTAGGTGTCCTCGGGCTAGCGTCCTTTAAAGAACGAGGGTCAGCACGACATAAAAAAAACCAGAAAAAACCGGAGGAGCCTGCTGAAGATGAGGCCATTACGGCTCGCCTTTAGGTGTCCTCCTCGGGATATCGTCATTTAAAGTACGAGGGTCAGCACGTCGTAAAAAAAATCGGAAAAAAACCGTAGGAGCCTGCCAAAGATGTGGCCATTACGGCTAGCCTTTAGGTGTCCTCGGGATAGCGTCATTTAAGGAACGAGGGTCAGCACGACGTTAAAAAAAACCGGAAAAAAATCGGAGGAGCCTGCCGAAGATGAGTCTATTACGGCTCAACTTTAGGTGACCTCCTCGGGATAGCGTCAATTAAAGGACGAGGGTCAACAAAACGTAAAAAAAAACCAACAAAAAAAAAACGCGGAGGAGCCTGCCGAAGATGAGGCCATTACGGCTCCCATTTAGGTGTCCTCCTCGGGAACGAGGGTCAGCATGATGTAAAAAAAAAGGAAAAAAAAAACGGAGGAGCCTGTTGAAAATGAGTCCATTACGGCTCGCCTTTAATTATCCGCCTGAAGAATAGCGTCATTTAAAGAATTAGGGTCAGCACGTAGTGAAAAAAAACCGGAGGAGCCTGCCGAAGATGAGGCCATTACGGCTCACCTTTAGGTGTCCTCCTCGGGATAGTGTCATTTAAAGAACGAGGGGCAGCACGACGTAAAAAAAACGAAAAAAAATCGGAGGAACCTACTGAAGATGAGCCCATTACGGCTCGCCTCTAGGCGTCCTCCTCGGGATAGCGTCTTTTAAAGAACGAGGGTCAGCACGTAGTAAAAAAAACCGGTAGAAAAAATCAGGGGAGCTTGCCGAAGATGAGGCCATTACGGCTCGCCTTTAGGTGTCCATCCCAGGACAGCGTCATTTAAAGAACGATGGTCGGCACGACGTAAAAAAAATCGGAGGAGCCTGCCGAGGAGGCCATTACGGCTCTCCTTTAGGTGTCCTCCTCGGGATAGCGTCATTTAAAGAACGAGGGTCAGCATGATGTAAAAAAAAAAGGGAAAAAAAATCGGACGAGCCTGCCGAAAATGAGGCCATTACGGCTCGCCTTTAGGTGTCCTCCCTGGGATAGCGTCATTTAAGGAGCGAGGGTCAGCACGAAGTAAAAAAAAACCGGAGGAGCCTGCCAAAGATGATGCCATTACAGCTCGCCTTTAGGTGTCCTCTTCAGGATAGCGTCATTTATAGAATTAGGGTCAGCACGTAGTGAAAAAAAACCAGAAAAAAACCAGAGGAGCCTGCTGAAGATGAGGCCATTACGGCTCACCTTTAGGGGTCCTCCTCGGGATAGTGTCATTTAAAGAACGAGGGGCAGCACGACGTAAAAAAAATGAAAAAAAAAACCGGAGGAGCCTGCTGAAGATGAGCCCATTACGGCTCGCCTCTAGGCGTCCTCCTCGGGATAGCGTCATTTAAAGAAAGAGGGTCAGCACGTCGTAAAAAAAAATCGGAAAAAAACCATAGGAGCCTGCCGAAGATGTGGCCATTACGGCTAGCCTTTAGGTGTCCTCGGGATAGCATCATTTAAAGAACGAGGGTCAGCACTATGTAAAAAAAAAACCGAAAAAAAAAACTGGAGGAGCCTGCCGAACATGAGGCCATTACGGCTCGCCTTTAGGTGTCCATCCTGGGATAGCGTCATTTAAAAAACGAGGGTCAACACAACGTAAAAAAAACCGGAAAAAAATCGGGGGAGCCTGCCGAAGATGAGGCCATTACGGCTCGCCTTTAGATATCCTCCTCGGGATAGCGTCATTTTAAGAATGAGGGTCAGCAAGATGTAAAAAAAAAGGGAAAAAAAATCGGACGAGCCTGCCGAAATGAGGCCATTACGGCTCGCCTTTAGGTGTCCTCCTCGGGATAGCGTCATTTAATGAGCGAGGGTCAGCACGTAGTAAAAAAAAACCGGGGGAGCCTGCCGAAGTTGACGCCATTACAGCTCGCCTTTAGGTGTTCTCCTCGAGATAGCGTCATTTAAAGAGCGAGGGTCTGCACGACGTAAAAGAATACCGGAAAAAAAACCAGAGGAGCCTACCGAAGATGAGGCCATTACGGCTCGCCTTTAGGTGTCCTCCTCGGGATAGTGTCATTTAAAGAACGAGGGGCAGCACGACCTAAAAAAAATGAAAAATAAAATCCGGAGGAGACTGCTGAAGATGAGTCCATTACGGCTCGCCTCTAAGCGTCCTCCTCGGGATAGCGTCATTTAAAGAACGAGGGTAAGCACGTTTTAAAAAAAATTGGAAAAAACCATAGGAGCCTGTCGAAGATGTGGCTATTACGGCTAGCCTTTAGGTGTCCTCGGGCTAGCGTCCTTTAAAGAACGAGGGTCAGCACGACATAAAAAAAACCAGAAAAAACCGGAGGAGCCTGCTGAAGATGAGGCCATTACGGCTCGCCTTTAGGTGTCCTCCTCGGGATATCGTCATTTAAAGTACGAGGGTCAGCACGTCGTAAAAAAAATCGGAAAAAACCGTAGGAGCCTGCCAAAGATGTGGCCATTACGGCTAGCCTTTAGGTGTCCTCGGGATAGCGTCATTTAAGGAACGAGGGTCAGCACGACGTTAAAAAAAACCGGAAAAAAATCGGAGGAGCCTGCCGAAGATGAGTCTATTACGGCTCAACTTTAGGTGACCTCCTCGGGATAGCGTCAATTAAAGGACGAGGGTCAACAAAACGTAAAAAAAACAAACAAAAAAAAAACGCGGAGGAGCCTGCCGAAGATGAGGCCATTACGGCTCCCATTTAGGTGTCCTCCTCGGGAACGAGGGTCAGCATGATGTAAAAAAATGGAAAAAAAAACGGAGGAGCCTGTTGAAAATGAGTCCATTACGGCTCGCCTTTAATTATCCTCCTCAAGAATAGCGTCATTTAAAGAATTAGGGTCAGCACGTAGTGAAAAAAAACCGGAGGAGCCTGCCGAAGATGAGGCCATTACGGCTCACCTTTAGCTGTCCTCCTCGGGATAGTGTCATTTAAAGAACGAGGGGCAGCACGACGTAAAAAAAAATGAAAAAAAACCGGAGGAACCTACTGAAGATGAGCCCATTACGGCTCGCCTCTAGGCGTCCTCGTCGGGATAGCGTCTTTTAAAGAACGAGGGTCAACACGTCGTAAAAAAACCGGTAGAAAAAATCGGGGGAGCTTGCCGAAGATGAGGCCATTACGGCTCACCTTTAGGTGTCCTCCCGGGATAGCGTCATTTAAGGAGCGAGGGTCAGCAGGAAGTAAAAAAAAACCGGAGGAGCCTGCCAAAGATGATGCCATTACAGCTCGCCTTTAGGTGTCCTCTTCAGGATAGCGTCATTTATAGAATTAGGGTCAGCACGTAGTGAAAAAAAACCAGAAAAAACCAGAGGAGCCTGCCGAAGATGAGGCCATTACGGCTCACCTTTAGGGGTCCTCCTCGGGAGAGTGTCATTTAAAGAACGAGGGGCAGCACGACGTAAAAAAAATGAAAAAAAAAAAACCGGAGGAGCCTGCTGAAGATGAGCCCATTACGGCTCGCCTCTAGGCGTCCTCCTCGGGATAGCGTCATTTAAAGAAAGAGGGTCAGCACGTCGTAAAAAAAAATCGGAAAAAAACCATAGGAGCCTGCCGAAGATGTGGCCATTACAGCTAGCCTTTAGGTGTCCTCGGGATAGCATCATTTAAAGAACGAGGGTCAGCACTATGTAAAAAAAAACCGAAAAAAAAACCGGAGGAGCCTGCCGAACATGAGGCCATTACGGCTCGCCTTTAGGTGTCCATCCTGGGATAGCGTCATTTAAAAAACGAGGGTCAACACAACGTAAAAAAAACCGGAAAAAAATCGGGGAGCCTGCCGAAGATGAGGCCATTACGGCTCGCCTTTAGATATCCTCCTCGGGATAGCGTCATTTAAAGAACGAGGGTCAGCATGATGTAAAAAAAAAAGGGAAAAAAAATCGGACGAGCCTGCCGAAAATGAGGCCATTATGGCTCGCCTTTAGGTGTCCTCCTCGGGATAGCGTCATTTAATGAGCGAGGGTCAGCACGTAGTAAAAAAAACCGGGGGAGCCTGCCGAAGATGATGCCATTACAGCTCGCCTTTAGGTGTCCTCCTCAGGATTGCGTCATTTAAAGAATTAGGGTCAGCACGTAGTGAAAAATACCAGAAAAAAACCGGAGGAGCCTGCCGAAGATGAGGCCATTACGGCTCACCTTTAGGTGCCCTCCTCGGGATAGTGTCATTTAAAGAACGAGGGTCAGCACGTCGTAAAAAAAATCGGAAAAAAACCATAGGAGCCTGCCGAAGATGTGGCCATTACGGCGAGCCTTTAGGTGTCCTCGGGATAGCGGCATTTAAAGAACGAGGGTCAGCACGACGTAAAAAAATGAAAAAAAAATTGGAGGAGCCTGCTGAAGATGAGCCCATTACGGCTCTCTTCTAGGCGTCCTCCTCGGGATAGCGTCATTTAAAGAACGAGGGTCACCACGTCGTAAAAAAAATTGGAAAAAAAACGTAAAAAAAAGGACGAGGGTCAGCACAACGTAAAAAAAAACCAACAAAAAAAACCGGAGGAGCCTGCCGAAGATGAGGCCATTACGGCTCGCCTTTAGGTTTCCATCCCAGGACAGCGTCATTTAAAGAACGATGGTCGCACGACGTAAAAAAAACTGGAGGAGCCTGGCGAAGATGAGGCCATTACGGCTCGCCTCTAGGCATCCTCCTCGGGATAGCGTCATTTAAAGAATGAGGGTCAGCACGTCGTAAAAAAAATCAGAAAAAAAACCGTAGGAGCCTGCCGAAGATGTGGCCATTACGGCTAGCCTTTAGGTGTCCTCGGGATAGCGTCATTTAAATAACGAGGGTCAGCACGACGTAAAAAAAAACTGAAAAAAAAACCGGAGAAGCCTGCCGATCATGAGGCCATTACGGCTCGCCTTTAGGTGTCCATCCTGGGATAGCGTCATTTAAAGAACAATGGCCGGCACGACGTAAAAAAAACCGAAGGAGCCTGCCGAAGATGAGGCCATTACGACTCGCCTTTAGGTGTCCTCCTCGGGATAGCGTCATTTAAGGAGCGAGGGTCAGCAAGTAGTAAAAAAAAACCGGAGGAGCCTGCCGAAGATGATGCCATTACAGCTCGCCTTTAGGTGTCCTCCTCAAGATTGCGTCATTTAAAGAATTAGGGTCAGCACGTAGTGAAAGAAACCAGAAAAAAACCGGAGGAGCCTGCCGAAGATAAGGCCATTACGGCTCACCTTTAGGTGTCCTCCTCGGGATAGTGTCATTTAAAGAACGAGGGTCAGCACGTCGTAAAAAAATCGGAAAAAAACCATAGGAGCCTGCCGAAGATGTGGCCATTACGGCGAGCCTTTAGGTGTCCTCGGGATTGCGGCATTTAAAGAACGAAGGTCAGCACGACGTAAAAAAAAATTGGAAAAAAAAACTGGAGGAGACTGCCGAAGATGAGGCCATTACGGCTCGCCTTTAGGTGTCCTCCTCGGGATAGTGTCATTTAAAGAACAAGGGGCAGCACGACGTAAAAAAATGAAAAAAAAATTGGAGGAGCCTGCTGAAGATGAGCCCATTACGGCTCTCTTCTAGGCGTCCTCCTCGGGATAGCGTCATTTAAAGAACGAGGGTCACCACGTCGTAAAAAAAACCGGAAAAAAAAAACGTAAAAAAAACGACGAGGGTCAGCACAACGTAAAAAAAAAACCAACAAAAAAAAACCGGAGGAGCCTGCCGAAGATGAGGCCATTACGGCTCGCCTTTAGGTTTCCATCCCAGGACAGCGTCATTTAGAGAACGATGGTCGGCACGATGTAAAAAAAAACGGAGGAGCCTGCCGAAGATGAGGCCATTACGGCTCCCCTTTAGGTGTCCTCCTCCAGATAGCGTCATTTAAAGAACGAGGATCAGCACGACGTAAAGAAAAAACCAGAAAAAAATTGGAGGAGCCTGCCGAAGTTGAGGCCATTACGGCTCGCCTTTAGGTGTCCACCTCGGAATAGCGTCATTTAAAGAACGAGGGTCAGCATGATGTAAAAAAAAGGAAAAAAAAAACCGGAGGAGCCTGCCGAAAATGAGGCCATTACGGCTCGCCTTTAGGTGTCCTGCTCGGGATAGTGTCATTTAAGGAGCGAGGGTCAGCACATAGTAAAAAAAAACCGGAGGAGCCTGCCGAAGATGATGCCATTACAGCTCGCCTTTAGGTGTCCTCCTCAGGATTGCGTCATTTAAAGAATTAGGGTCAGCACGTAGTGAAAAAAACCGGAGAAAAACTGGAGGAGCCTGCCGAAGATGAGGCCATTACGGCTCACCTTTAGGTGTCCTCCTCGGGATAGTGTCATTTAATGAACGAGGGGCAGCACGACGTAAAAAAATGAAAAAAATTGAGGAGCCTGCTGAAGATGAGGCCATTACGGCTCGCCTCTAGGCATCCTCCTCGGTATAGCGTCATTTAAAGAACGAGGGTCAACACGTCGTAAAAAAAAATCGGAAAAAAACCGTAGGAGCCTGCCGAAGATGTGGCTATTACGGCTAGCCTTTAGGTGTCCTCGGGATAGCGTCATTTAAATAACGAGGGTCAGCACGACGTAAAAAAAAAACTAAAAAAAAACCGGAGAAGCCTGCCGAACATGAGGCCATTACGGCTCGCCTTTAGGTGTCCATCCTGGGATAGCGTCATTTAAAGAACGATGGCTGGCACGACGTAAAAAAAACCGGAGGAGCCTGCCGAAGATGAGGCCATTACGGCTCCCCTTTAGGTGTCCTCCTCGAGATAGCGTCATTTAAAGAACGAGGGTCAGCACGACGTAAAAAAAAAACCGAAAAAAAATCGGAGGAGCCTGCCGAACATGAGGCCATTACGGCTCGTCTTTAAGTGTCCATCCTGGGACAGCGTCATTTAAAGAGCGAGGGTCTGCACAACGTAAAAAAAACCAGAAAAAAACCAGAGGAGCCTGCCGAAGATGAAGCCATTACGGCTCGCCTTTAGGTGTCCTCCTCGGGATAGTGTCATTTAAAGAGCGAGGGGCAGCACGACGTAAAAAAAATGAAAAAAAAAAAACGGAGGAGCCTGCTGAAGATGAGGCCATTACGGCTCGCCTCTAAGCGTCCTCCTCGGGATAGCGTCGTTTAAAGAACGAGGATCAGCACGTCGTAAAAAAAATCGGAAAAAAACCATAGGAGCCTACCGAAGATATGGCCATTACGGCCAGCCTTTAGGTGTCCTCGTGATAGCGTCATTTAAAGAACGAGGGTCAACACGACGTAAGAAAAACCGGAAAAAAATTAGAGGAACCTGCCGAGGATGATGCCATTACGGCTCGCCTTTAGTTGTCTTCCTCGGGATAGCGTCAATTAAAGGACGAGGGTCAGCACAACGTAAAAAAAACGAAAAAAATGGAGGAGCCTGCTAAAGATGAGCCCATTACGGCTCTCTTCTAGGCGTCCTCCTCGGGATAGCATCATTTAAAGGACGAGGGTCAGCACGTCGTAAAAAAAACCAGAAAAAAACCGGAAGAGCCTGCCGAAGATGAAGCCATTACGGCTCGCCTTTAAGTGTCCTCCTCGGGATTGCGTCAATTAAAGGACGAGGGTCAGCACAACGTCAAAAAAAACCAACAAAAAAAAACCGGAGGAGCCTGCCGAAGATGAGGCCATTACGGCTCACCTTTAGGTGTCCATCCCAGGACAGCGTCATTTAAAGAACGATGGTCGGCACGACGTAAAAAAAAACTGGAGGAGCCTACCGAAGATGAGGCCATTACGGCTCCCCTTTAGGTGTCCTCCTCGAGATAGCGTCATTTAAAGAACGAGGGTCAGCACGACGTAAAAAAAAACCAGAAAAAAAAATCGGAGGAGCCTGTCGAAGATGAGGCCATTACGACTCGCCTTTAGGTGTCCTCCTCGTGATACCGTCATTTAAAGAATGAGGGTCAGCATGATGTAAAAAAAAGGGGAAAAAAACCGGAGGAGCCTGCCGAAAATGAGGCCATTACGGCTCGCCTTTAGGTGTCCTCCTCGGGATAGCATCATATAAGGAGCGAGGGTCAGCACGTAGTAAAAAAAAAAATCGGAGGAGCCTGCCGAAGATGATGCCATTACAGCTTGCCTTTAGGTGTCCTCCTCAGGATAGCGTCATTTAAAGAATTAGGGTCAGCACGTAGTGAAAAAAAACCGGAGGACCCTGCCGAAGATGAGGCCATTACGGCTCACCTTTAGGTGTCCTCCTCGGAATGGTGTCATTTAAAGAACGAGGGGCAGCACGACGTAAAAAAAATGAAAAAAAAAAAACAGAGGAGCCTGCTGAAGATGAGACCATTACGGCTCGCGTCTAAGGGTCCTCCTCGGGATAGCGTCATTTAAAGAACGAGATTCAGCACGTCGTAAAAAAAATCCAAAAAAACCATAGGAGCATGCCAAAGATGTGGCCATTACGGCTAGCCTTTAGGTGTCCTCGGGATATCGTCATTTAAAGAACGAGGGTCAGCACGACGTAAAAAAAACTGGAAAAAAATCGGAGGAGCCTGCCGAAGATGAGGCCTTTACGGCTCGCCTTTAGGTGTCTTCTTCGGGATAGCGTCAATTAAAGGACGAGGGTCAGCACAACGTAAAAAAAAAACAAAAAAAAAAACCAGAGGAGCCTGCTGAAGATGAGCCCATTACGGCTCTCTTCTAGGCGTCCTCCTCGGGATATCGTCATTTAAAGAACGAGGGTCAGCACGTCGTAAAAAAAACCGGAAAAAAACCTGAAGAGCCTGCCGAAGATGAAGCCATTACGGCTCGCCTTTAAGTGTCCTCCTCGGGATAGCGTCAATTAAAGGACGAGGGTCAGCACAACGTAAAAAAAAAACCAACAAAAAAAAAACCGGAGGAGCCTGCCGAAGATGAGGCCATTACGGCTCGCCTTTAGGTGTCCATCCCAGAACAACGTCATTTAAAGAACGATGGTCGGCACGACGTAAAAAAAACCGGAGGAGCCTGCCGAAGATGAGGCCATTACGGCTCCCCTTTAGGTGTCCTCCTCGAGATAGCGTCATTTAAAGAACGAGGGTCAGCACGACGTAAAAAAAAACCGAAAAAAATCGGAGGAGCCTGCCGAACATGAGGCCGTTACGGCTCGCCTTTAGGTGTCCATCCTGGGACAGCGTCATTTAAAGAGCGAGGGTCTGCACGACGTAAAAAAAACCAGAAAAAAACCGGAGGAGCCTACCGAAGATGAAGCCATTACGGCTCGCCTTTAGGTGTCCTCCTCGGGATAATGTCATTTAAAGAGCGAGGGGCAGCACGACGTAAAAAAAATGAAAAAAAAAATGGAGGAGCCTGCTGAAGATGAGGCCATTACAGCTCGCCTCTAAGCGTCCTCCTCGGGATAGCGTCGTTTAAAGAACGAGGGTCAGCACGTCGTAAAAAAAATCGGAAAAAAACCATAGGAGCCTACCGAAGATATGGCCATTACGGCCAGCCTTTAGGTGTCCTCGTGATAGCGTCATTTAAAGAACGAGGGTCAACACGACGTAAAAAAAACCGAAAAAAAATTAGAGGAACCTGCCGAGGATGATGCCATTACGGCTCGCCTTTAGTTGTCTTCCTCGGGATAGCGTCAATTTAAGGACGATGGTCAGCACAACGTAAAAAAAACGAAAAAAAATGGAGGAGCCTGCTAAAGATGATCCCATTACGGCTCTCTTCTAGGCGTCCTCCTCGGGATAGCATCATTTAAAGGACGAGGGTCAGCACGTCGTAAAAAAAACCAGAAAAAAACCGGAAGAGCCTGCCGAAGATGAAGCCATTACGGCTCGCCTTTAAGTGTCCTCCTCGGGATTGCGTCAATTAAAGGACGAGGGTCAGCACAACTTAAAAAAAAACCAACAAAAAAAAAACGGAGGAGCCTGCCGAAGATGAGGCCATTACGGCTCGCCTTTAGGTGTCCATCCCAGGACAGCGTCATTTAAAGAACGATGGTCGGCACGACGTAAAAAAAAACTGGAGGAGCCTGCCGAAGATTAGGCCATTACGGCTCCCCTTTAGGTGTCCTCCTCGAGATAGCGTCATTTAAAGAACGAGGGTCAGCACGACGTAAAAAAAAAACCAGAAAAAAAATCGGAGGAGCCTGTCGAAGATGAGGCCATTACGACTCGCCTTTAGGTGTCCTCCATTACGACTCGCCTTTAGGTGTCCTCCTCGTGATACCGTCATTTAAAGAATGAGGGTCAGCATGATGTAAAAAAAAGGGGAAAAAAACCGGAGGAGCCTGCCGAAAATGAGGCCATTACGGCTCGCCTTTAGGTGTCCTCCTCGGGATAGCATCATATAAGGAGCGAGGGTCAGCACGTAGTAAAAAAAAAAACCGGAGGAGCGTGCCGAAGATGATGCCATTACAGCTTGCCTTTAGGTGTCCTCCTCAGGATAGCGTCATTTAAAGAATTAGGGTCAGCACGTAGCGAAAAAAAACCGGAAAAAAACTGGAGGACCCTGCCGAAGATGAGGCCATTACGGCTCACCTTTAGGTGTCCTCCTCGTAATGGTGTCATTTAAAGAACGAGGGGCAGCACGACGTAAAAAAAATGAAAAAAAAAAACAGAGGAGCCTGCTGAAGATGAGGCCATTACGGCTCGCCTCTAAGGGTCCACCTCGGGATAGCGTCATTTAAAGAACGAGATTCAGCACGTCGTAAAAAAAATCCAAAAAAAACCATAGGAGCATGCCAAAGATGTGGCCATTACGGCTAGGTGTCCTCGGGATATCGTCATTTAAAGAACGAGGGTCAGCACGACGTAAAAAAAACTGGAAAAAAAATCGGAGGAGTCTGCCGAAGATGAGGCCTTTACGGCTCGCCTTTAGGTGTCTTCTTCGGGATAGCGTCAATTAAAGGACGAGGGTCAGCACAACGTAAAAAAAAAACAAAAAAAAAAAAACCAGAGGAGCCTGCTGAAGATGAGCCCATTACGGCTCTCTTCTAGGCGTCCTCCTCGGGATATCGTCATTTAAAGAACGAGGGTCAGCACGTCGTAAAAAAAACCGGAAAAAAACCTGAAGAGCCTGCCGAAGATGAAGCCATTACGGCTCGCCTTTAAGTGTCCTCCTCGGGATAGCGTCAATTAAAGGACGAGGGTCAGCACAACGTAAAAAAAAAAACCAACAAAAAAAAACCGGAGGAGCCTGCCGAAGATGAGGCCATTACGGCTCGCCTTTAGGTGTCCATCCCAGGACAGCGTCATTTAAAGAACGATGGTCGGCACGACGTAAAAAAAATCGGAGGAGCCTGCCGAAGATGAGGCCATTACGGCTCCCCTTTAGGTGTCCTCCTCGAGATAGCGTCATTTAAAGAACGAGGGTCAGCACGACGTAAAAAAAAACCGAAAAAAATCGGAGGAGCCTGCCGAACATGAGGCCATTACGGCTTGCCTTTAGGTGTCCATCCTGGGACAGCGTCATTTAAAGAGCGAGGGTCTGCACGACGTAAAAAAAACCAGATAAAAACCGGAGGAGCCTGCCGAAGATGAAGCCATTACGGCTCGCCTTTAGGTGTCCTCCTTGGGATAGTGTCATTTAAAGAGCGAGGGGCAGCACGACGTAAAAAAAATGAAAAAAAAAACGGAGGAGCCTGCTGAAGATGAGGCCACTACGGCTCGCCTCTAAGCGTCCTCCTCGGGATAGCGTCGTTTAAAGAACGAGGGTCAGCACGTCTAAAAAAAAATCGAAAAAAAACCATAGGAGCCTACCGAAGATATGGCCATTACGGCCAGCCTTTAGGTGTCCTCGTGATAGCGTCATTTAAAGAACGAGGGTCAACACGACGTAAAAAAAAACGGAAAAAAATTAGAGGAACCTGCCGAGGATGATGCCATTACGGCTCGCCTTTAGTTGTCTTCCTCGGGATAGCGTCAATTAAAGGACGAGGGTCAGCACAACGTAAAAAAAACGAAAAAAAATGGAGGAGCCTGCTAAAGATGAGCCCATTACGGCTCTCTTCTAGGCGTCCTCCTCGGGATAGCATTATTTAAAGGACGAGGGTCAGCACGTCGTAAAAAAAACCAGAAAAAAACCGGAAGAGCCTGCCGAAGATGAAGCCATTACGGCTCGCCTTTAAGTGTCCTCATCGGGATTGCGTCAATTAAAGGACGAGGGTCAGCACAGCGTAAAAAAAAACCAACAAAAAAAAACCGGAGGAGCCTGCCGAAGATGAGGCCATTACGGCTCGCCTTTAGGTGTCCATCCCAGGACAGCGTCATTTAAAGAACGATGGTCGGCACGACGTAAAAAAAAACTGGAGGAGCCTGCCGAAGATGAGGCCATTACGTCTCCCCTTTAGGTGTCCTCCTCGAGATAGCGTCATTTAAAGAACGAGGGTCAGCACGACGTAAAAAAAAACCAGAAAAAAAATCGGAGGAGCCTGTCGAAGATGAGGCCATTACGACTCGCCTTTAGGTGTCCTCCTCGTGATACCGTCATTTAAAGAATGAGGGTCAGCATGATGTAAAAAAAAGGGGAAAAAAACCAGAGGTGCCTGCCGAAAATGAGGCCATTACGGCTCGCCTTTAGGTGTCCTCCTCGGGATAGCATCATATAAGGAGCGAGGGTCAGCACGTAGTAAAAAAAAAACCAGAGGAGCCTGCCGAAGATGATGCCATTACAGCTTGCCTTTAGGTGTCCTCCTCAGGATAGCGTCATTTAAAGAATTAGGGTCAGCACGTAGTGAAAAAAAACCGGAAAAAAACTGGAGGACCCTGCCGAAGATGAGGCCATTACGGCTCACCTTTAGGTGTCCTCCTCGGAATGGTGTCATTTAAAGAACGAGGGGCAGCACGACGTAAAAAAAATGAAAAAAAAAACAGAGGAGCCTGCTGAAGATGAGGCCATTACGGCTCGCCTCTAAGGGTCCTCCTCGGGATAGCGTCATTTAAAGAACGAGATTCAGCACGTCGTAAAAAAAATCCAAAAAAAACCATAGGAGCATGCCAAAGATGTGGCCATTACGGCTAGCCTTTAGGTTTCCTCGGGATATCGTCATTTAAAGAACGAGGGTCAGCACGACGTAAAAAAAACTGGAAAAAAATCGGAGGAGCCTGCCGAAGATGAGGCCTTTACGGCTCGCCTTTAGGTGTCTTCTTCGGGATAGCGTCAATTAAAGGACGAGGGTCAGCACAACGTAAAAAAAAACAAAAAAAAAACCAGAGGAGCCTGCTGAAGATGAGCCCATTACGGCTCTCTTCTAGGCGTCCTCCTCGGGATATCGTCATTTAAAGAACGAGGGTCAGCACGTCGTAAAAGAAACCGGAAAAAAACCTGAAGAGCCTGCCGAAGATGAAGCCATTACGGCTCGCCTTTAAGTGTCCTCCTCGGGATAGCGTCAATTAAAGGACGAGGGTCAGCACAACGTAAAAAAAAAACCAACAAAAAAAAAACCGGAGGAGCCTGCCGAAGATGAGGCCATTACGGCTCGCCTTTAGGTGTCCATCCCAAGACAGCGTCATTTAAAGAACGATGGTCGGCACGACGTAAAAAAAACCGGAGTAGCCTGCCGAAGATTAGGCCATTACGGCTCCCCTTTAGGTGTCCTCCTCGGATAGCGTCATTTAAAGAATGAGAGTCAGCACGTCGTAAAAAAAATTGGAAAAAAACTGTAGGAGCCTGCCGAAGATGTGGCCATTATGGCTAGCCTTTAGGTGTCCTCGGGATAGCGTCATTTAAAGAACGAGGGTCAGCACGACGTAAAAAAAAACCGAAAAAAAAAAACTGTTGGACCCTGCCGAAGATGAGGCCATTACGGCTCGCCTTTAGGTGTCCATCCCGGGACAGCGTCATTTAAAGAACGATGGTCGGCACGACGTAAAAAAAAACGGAGGAGCCTGCTGAAGATGAGGCCATTACAGCTCTCCTTTAGGTTCCTCCTCGAGATAGCGTCATTTAAAGAACGAGGGTTAGCACGACGTAAAAAAAAACCAGAAAAAAATCGGAGGAGACTACCGAGGATGAGGCCATTACGGCTCTCCTTTAGGTGTCCTCCTCGGGATAGCGTCATTTAAAGAACGAGGGTCAGCATGATGTAAAAAGAAAGGAAAAAAAAAACGGAGGAGCCTGCCAAAAATGAGGCCATTACGACTCGCCTTTAGGTGTCCTCCTCGGGATAGCGTCATTTAAAAAGCGAGGGTCAGCACGTAGTAAATAAAAACTGGAGGTGCCTGCTGAAGATGACGCCATTACAGCTTGCCTTTAGGAGTTTTCCTCGAGATAGCGTCATTTAAAGAGCGATGGTCTGCCCGACGTAAAAAAAAAATAGAAAAAAACCGGAGGAGCCCGCCGAAGATGAGGCCATTACGGCTCGCCTTTAGGTGTCCTCCTCGGGATACTGTCATTTAAAGAACGAGGGGCAGCACGACGTAAAAAAATGAAAAAAAAACCGGTGGAGCCTGCTGAAGATATGGCCATGACGGCTCGCCTCTAGGCGTCCTCCTCGGGATAGCGTCATTTAAAGAACGAGGATCAGCACATCGTAAAAAAATCGGAAAAAAACCGTAGGAGCCTGCCGAAGATGTGGCCATTACGGCTAGCCTTTAGGTGTCCTCGGGATAGCGTCATTTAAAGAACGAGGGTCAGCACGACGTAAAAAAAAAACCGAAAAAAAATCGGAAGAGCCTGCCGAACAAGAGGCCATTACGGCTCGCCTTTAGGTGTCCTCCTCGGGATACCGTCATTTAAAGAACGAGGGTCAGCATGATGTAAAAAAAAGGGGAAAAAAAACCGGAGGAGCCTGCCGAAAATGAGGCCATTACGGCTCGCCTTTAGGTGTCCTCCTCGGGATAGCATCATATAAGGAGCGAGGGTCAGCACGTAGTAAAAAAAAAAACCGGAGGAGCCTGCCGAAGATGATGCCATTACAGCTTGCCTTTAGGTATCCTCCTCAGGATAGCGTCATTTAAAGAATTAGGGTCAGCACGTAGTGAAAAAAAAACCGGAAAAAAACCGGAGGAGCTTGCCGAAGATGAGGCCATTACGGCTCACCTTTAGGTGTCCTCCTTAGGATAGCGTCATTTAAAAAGCGAGGGTCAGAACGTAGTAAATAAAAACTGGAGGAGCTTGCTGAAAATGACGCCATTACAGCTTGCCTTTAGGAGTTTTCCTCGAGATAGCGTCATTTAAAGAGCGATGGTCTGCCCGACGTAAAAAAAAACAGAAAAAAAAACCGGAGGAGCCCGCCGAAGATGAGGCCATTACGGCTTGCCTTTAGGTGTCCTCCTCGGGATAGTGTCATTTAAAGAACGAGGGGCAGCACGACGTACAAAAAGAAAAAAAAAATGGAGGAGCCTGCTGAAGATGTGGCCATTACGGCTCGCCTCTAAGCGTCCTCCTCGGGATAGCGTCATTTAAAGAACGAGGGTCAGCACGTCGTAAAAAAAATCGGAAAAAAACCATAGGAGCCTACCGAAGATGTGGCCATTACGGCTAGCCTTTAGGTGTCCTCGGGATAGCGTCATTTAAAGAACGAGGGTCAGCATGACGTAAAAAAAAAACCGGAAAAAAAAATTGGAGGACGAGGTGTCTTCACAACGTTAAAAAAAAAAAACCAACAAAAAAAAACCGGAGGAGCCTGCCAAAGGTGAGGCCATTACGGCTCGCCTTTAGGTGTCTTCCTCGGGATAGCGTCAATTAAAGGACAAAAAAACCAGGGGAGCCTGCCGAAGATGAGGCCATTACGGCTCGCCTTTAGGTGTCCATCCTGGGACAGCGTCATTTAAAGAACGATGGTCGGCACGACGTAAAAAAAAAACTGGAGGAGCCTGCCGAAAATGTGGCCATTACGGCTCGCCTTTAGGTGTCCTCCTCGGGATAGCGTCATTTAAAAAGCGAGGGTTAGCATGTAGTAAAAAAAACCGGAGGAGCTTGCCGAAGATGACGCCATTACAGCTCGCCTTTAGGTGTTCTCCTCGAGATAGCGTCATTTAAAGAGCGAGGGTCTGCACGACGTAAAAAAAATGAAAAAAAAAAACGGAAGAGCCTGTTGAAGGTGAAGCCATTACGGCTCGCCTCTAAGCGTCTTCTCGGGATAGCGTCAATTAAAGGATGAGGGTCAGCACAACATAAAAAAAACCAACAAAAAAAAACGCAGGAGCCTGCCGAAGATGAGGCCATTACGGCTCGCCTTTAGGTGTCTTCCTCGGGATAGCGTCAATTAAAGAACGAGGTTCAGCACAACGTAAAAAAAAACCAGCAAAAAAAAACCGGAGGAGCCTGCCGAAGATGAGGCTATTACGGCTCGCCTTTAGGTGTCCATCCTGGGACAGCGTCATTTAAAGAACGATGGTCGGCACGATGTAAAAATAAAACTGGAGGAGCCTGCCGAAGATGAGGCCATTACGGCTCCCCTTTAGGTGTACTCCTCGAGATAGCATTATTTAAAGAACGATGGTCAGCACGACGTAAAAAAAAACAAAAAAAAAAATCGGAGGAGCCTGCCGAAGATGAGGCCATTACGACTCGCCTTTAGGTGTCCTCCTCGGGATAGCATCATTTAAAGAACTAGGGTCAGCATGATGTAAAAAAAAGGGAAAAAAATTGGAGGAGCCTACCGAAAATGAGGCCATTAGGGCTCGCCTTTAGGTGTCCTCCTCGGGATAGCGTCATTTAAAAAGCGAGGGTCAGCACGTAGTAAAAAAAAACCGGAGGAGCCGTCCGAGGATGATGCCATTACAGCTCGCCTTTAGGTGTTCTCCTCGAGATAGCGTCATTTAAAGAACGAGGGTCTGCACGACGTAAAAAAAATGAAAAAAAAATGGAGGAGCCTGTTGAAGGTGAGGCCGTTACGGCTCGCCTCTAAGCGTCTTCCTCGGGATAGCGTCAATTAAAGGACGAGGGTCAGCACAACGTAAAAAAAAAAACCAACAAAAAAAAATCTGGATGAGCCTGCCGAAGATGAGGCCATTACGGCTATCCTTTAGGTGTCCATCCCAGGACAGTGTCATTTAAAAAACGAGGGTCAGCACGATGTAAAAAAAAACGGAAAAAAAACCGGAGGAGCCTGCCGAAGATGAGGCCATTACGGCTCGCCTTTAGGTGTCCTCCTCGGGATAGTCTCATTTAAAGAACGAGGGACAGCACGACGTAAAAAAAACCGGAGGAGCCTGCTAAAGATGAGGCCATTACGGCTCGCCTTTAGGTGTCCTCCTCGGGATAGCGTCATTTAAAGAACGAGTGTTAGCACGTCGTAAAAAAAATCGGAAAAAAACCGTAGGAGCCTGCCAAAGATGTGGCCATTATGGCTAGCCTTTAGGTGTCCTCGGGATAGCGTCATTTAAAGAACGAGGGTCAGCACGACGTAAAAAAAACCAGAAAAAAATCGGAGCAGCCTGCCGAAGATGAGGCCATTACGGCTCGCCTTTAGGTGTCCTCCTCGGGATAGCGTCAATTAAAGGACGAGGGTCAACACAATGTAAAAAAAACCAACAAAAAAAACACGGAGGATCCTGCCGAAGATGAGGCCATTACGGCTCCCCTTTAGGTGTTTTCCTCGAGATAGCATCATTTAAAGAACGAGGGTCAGCACGACGTAAAAAAAAACCATAAAAAAATAACCAGAGGAGCCTGCCGAAGATGAGGCAAATACGGCTCGCCTTTAGGTGTCCTCTTCGGGATAGCGTCATTTAAAGAACGAGGGTCAGCATGACGTAAAAAAAAGGGAAAAAACCGGATGAGCCTGCCCAAAATGAGGCCATTACGGCTCGCCTTTTGGTGTCCTCCTCGGGATAGCGTCATTTAAAGAGCGAGGGTCAGCACATAGTAAAAAAAAAAACACCGGAGGAGCCTGCCGAAGATGAGGCTATTAAAGCTCGCCTTTAGGTGTTCTCCTCCAGATAGCGTCATTTAAAGAGCGAGGGTCTGCACGACGTAAAAAAAAAACAGAAAAAAATTGGAGGAGCCTGCCGAAGATGAGGCCATTAGGGCTCGCCTTTAGGTGTCCTCCGCGGGATAGCGTCATTTAAAGAACGAGGGTCAGCACGATGTAAAAAAAACCGTAAAAAAACCGGAGGAGCCTGCCGAAGATGAGGCCATTACGGCTCGCCTTTAGGTGTCCTCCTCGAGATAGTGTCATTTAAAGAACGAGGGACAGCACGACGTAAAAAAAAACCGGAAAAAAAACCAGAGGAGCCTGCGGAAAATGAGTCCATTTTGGCTCGCCTTTAAGTGTCCTCCTCGGGATAGCGTCAATTAAAGGACGAGGGTCAGCACAACGTAAAAAAAAAACCAACAAAAAAAAAACCGGAGGAGCCTGCCGAAGATGAGGCCATTACGGCTCGCCTTTAGGTGTCCATCCCAAGACAGCGTCATTTAAAGAACGATGGTCGGCACGACGTAAAAAAAACCGGAGTAGCCTGCCGAAGATTAGGCCATTACGGCTCCCCTTTAGGTGTCCTCCTCGGGATAGCGTCATTTAAAGAATGAGAGTCAGCACGTCGTAAAAAAAATTGGAAAAAAACTGTAGGAGCCTGCCGAAGATGTGGCCATTATGGCTAGCCTTTAGGTGTCCTCGGGATAGCGTCATTTAAAGAACGAGGGTCAGCACGACGTAAAAAAAAACCGAAAAAAAAAAACTGTTGGACCCTGCCGAAGATGAGGCCATTACGGCTCGCCTTTAGGTGTCCATCCCGGGACAGCGTCATTTAAAGAACGATGGTCGGCACGACGTAAAAAAAAACGGAGGAGCCTGCTGAAGATGAGGCCATTACAGCTCTCCTTTAGGTTCCTCCTCGAGATAGCGTCATTTAAAGAACGAGGGTTAGCACGACGTAAAAAAAAACCAGAAAAAAATCGGAGGAGACTACCGAGGATGAGGCCATTACGGCTCTCCTTTAGGTGTCCTCCTCGGGATAGCGTCATTTAAAGAACGAGGGTCAGCATGATGTAAAAAGAAAGGAAAAAAAAAACGGAGGAGCCTGCCAAAAATGAGGCCATTACGACTCGCCTTTAGGTGTCCTCCTCGGGATAGCGTCATTTAAAAAGCGAGGGTCAGCACGTAGTAAATAAAAACTGGAGGTGCCTGCTGAAGATGACGCCATTACAGCTTGCCTTTAGGAGTTTTCCTCGAGATAGCGTCATTTAAAGAGCGATGGTCTGCCCGACGTAAAAAAAAATAGAAAAAAACCGGAGGAGCCCGCCGAAGATGAGGCCATTACGGCTCGCCTTTAGGTGTCCTCCTCGGGATACTGTCATTTAAAGAACGAGGGCAGCACGACGTAAAAAAATGAAAAAAAAACCGGTGGAGCCTGCTGAAGATATGGCCATGACGGCTCGCCTCTAGGCGTCCTCCTCGGGATAGCGTCATTTAAAGAACGAGGATCAGCACATCGTAAAAAAATCGGAAAAAAACCGTAGGAGCCTGCCGAAGATGTGGCCATTACGGCTAGCCTTTAGGTGTCCTCGGGATAGCGTCATTTAAAGAACGAGGGTCAGCACGACGTAAAAAAAAAACCGAAAAAAATCGGAAGAGCCTGCCGAACAAGAGGCCATTACGGCTCGCCTTTAGGTGTCCTCCTCGGGATACCGTCATTTAAAGAACGAGGGTCAGCATGATGTAAAAAAAAGGGGGAAAAAAACCGGAGGAGCCTGCCGAAAATGAGGCCATTACGGCTCGCCTTTAGGTGTCCTCCTCGGGATAGCATCATATAAGGAGCGAGGGTCAGCACGTAGTAAAAAAAAAACCGGAGGAGCCTGCCGAAGATGATGCCATTACAGCTTGCCTTTAGGTATCCTCCTCAGGATAGCATCATTTAAAGAATTAGGGTCAGCACGTAGTGAAAAAAAAAACCGGAAAAAAACCGGAGGAGCTTGCCGAAGATGAGGCCATTACGGCTCACCTTTAGGTGTCCTCCTTAGGATAGCGTCATTTAAAAAGCGAGGGTCAGAACGTAGTAAATAAAAACTGGAGGAGCTTGCTGAAAATGACGCCATTACAGCTTGCCTTTAGGAGTTTTCCTCGAGATAGCGTCATTTAAAGAGCGATGGTCTGCCCGACGTAAAAAAAAACAGAAAAAAAAACCGGAGGAGCCCGCCGAAGATGAGGCCATTACGGCTTGCCTTTAGGTGTCCTCCTCGGGATAGTGTCATTTAAAGAACGAGGGGCAGCACGACGTACAAAAAGAAAAAAAAAATGGAGGAGCCTGCTGAAGATGTGGCCATTACGGCTCGCCTCTAAGCGTCCTCCTCGGGATAGCGTCATTTAAAGAACGAGGGTCAGCACGTCGTAAAAAAAATCGGAAAAAAACCATAGGAGCCTACCGAAGATGTGGCCATTACGGCTAGCCTTTAGGTGTCCTCGGGATAGCGTCATTTAAAGAACGAGGGTCAGCATGACGTAAAAAAAAAACCGGAAAAAAAAATTGGAGGACGAGGTGTCTTCACAACGTTAAAAAAAAAAAACCAACAAAAAAAAACCGGAGGAGCCTGCCAAAGGTGAGGCCATTACGGCTCGCCTTTAGGTGTCTTCCTCGGGATAGCGTCAATTAAAGGACAAAAAAACCAGGGGAGCCTGCCGAAGATGAGGCCATTACGGCTCGCCTTTAGGTGTCCATCCTGGGACAGCGTCATTTAAAGAACGATGGTCGGCACGACGTAAAAAAAAAACTGGAGGAGCCTGCCGAAAATGTGGCCATTACGGCTCGCCTTTAGGTGTCCTCCTCGGGATAGCGTCATTTAAAAAGCGAGGGTTAGCATGTAGTAAAAAAAACCGGAGGAGCTTGCCGAAGATGACGCCATTACAGCTCGCCTTTAGGTGTTCTCCTCGAGATAGCGTCATTTAAAGAGCGAAGGTCTGCACGACGTAAAAAAAATGAAAAAAAAAAACGGAAGAGCCTGTTGAAGGTGAAGCCATTACGGCTCGCCTCTAAGCGTCTTCTCGGGATAGCGTCAATTAAAGGATGAGGGTCAGCACAACATAAAAAAAACCAACAAAAAAAAACGCAGGAGCCTGCCGAAGATGAGGCCATTACGGCTCGCCTTTAGGTGTCTTCCTCGGGATAGCGTCAATTAAAGAACGAGGTTCAGCACAACGTAAAAAAAAACCAGCAAAAAAAAACCGGAGGAGCCTGCCGAAGATGAGGCTATTACGGCTCGCCTTTAGGTGTCCATCCTGGGATAGCGTCATTTAAAGAACGATGGTCGGCACGATGTAAAAATAAAACTGGAGGAGCCTGCCGAAGATGAGGCCATTACGGCTCCCCTTTAGGTGTACTCCTCGAGATAGCATTATTTAAAGAACGATGGTCAGCACGACGTAAAAAAAAACAAAAAAAAAAAAATCGGAGGAGCCTGCCGAAGATGAGGCCATTACGACTCGCCTTTAGGTGTCCTCCTCGGGATAGCATCATTTAAAGAACTAGGGTCAGCATGATGTAAAAAAAAGGGAAAAAAATTGGAGGAGCCTACCGAAAATGAGGCCATTAGGGCTCGCCTTTAGGTGTCCTCCTCGGGATAGCGTCATTTAAAAAGCGAGGGTCAGCACGTAGTAAAAAAAAACCGGAGGAGCCGTCCGAGGATGATGCCATTACAGCTCGCCTTTAGGTGTTCTCCTCGAGATAGCGTCATTTAAAGAACGAGGGTCTGCACGACGTAAAAAAAATGAAAAAAAAATGGAGGAGCCTGTTGAAGGTGAGGCCGTTACGGCTCGCCTCTAAGCGTCTTCCTCGGGATAGCGTCAATTAAAGGACGAGGGTCAGCACAACGTAAAAAAAAAACCAACAAAAAAAAATCTGGATGAGCCTGCCGAAGATGAGGCCATTACGGCTATCCTTTAGGTGTCCATCCCAGGACAGTGTCATTTAAAAAACGAGGGTCAGCACGATGTAAAAAAAAACGGAAAAAAAACCGGAGGAGCCTGCCGAAGATGAGGCCATTACGGCTCGCCTTTAGGTGTCCTCCTCGGGATAGTCTCATTTAAAGAACGAGGGACAGCACGACGTAAAAAAAACCGGAGGAGCCTGCTAAAGATGAGGCCATTACGGCTCGCCTTTAGGTGTCCTCCTCGGGATAGCGTCATTTAAAGAACGAGTGTTAGCACGTCGTAAAAAAAATCGGAAAAAAACCGTAGGAGCCTGCCAAAGATGTGGCCATTATGGCTAGCCTTTAGGTGTCCTCGGGATAGCGTCATTTAAAGAACGAGGGTCAGCACGACGTAAAAAAAACCAGAAAAAAATCGGAGCAGCCTGCCGAAGATGAGGCCATTACGGCTCGCCTTTAGGTGTCCTCCTCGGGATAGCGTCAATTAAAGGACGAGGGTCAACACAATGTAAAAAAAACCAACAAAAAAAACACGGAGGATCCTGCCGAAGATGAGGCCATTACGGCTCCCCTTTAGGTGTTTTCCTCGAGATAGCATCATTTAAAGAACGAGGGTCAGCACGACGTAAAAAAAAACCATAAAAAAATAACCAGAGGAGCCTGCCGAAGATGAGGCAAATACGGCTCGCCTTTAGGTGTCCTCTTCGGGATAGCGTCATTTAAAGAACGAGGGTCAGCATGACGTAAAAAAAAGGGAAAAAACCGGATGAGCCTGCCCAAAATGAGGCCATTACGGCTCGCCTTTTGGTGTCCTCCTCGGGATAGCGTCATTTAAAGAGCGAGGGTCAGCACATAGTAAAAAAAAAAACACCGGAGGAGCCTGCCGAAGATGAGGCTATTAAAGCTCGCCTTTAGGTGTTCTCCTCCAGATAGCGTCATTTAAAGAGCGAGGGTCTGCACGACGTAAAAAAAAAACAGAAAAAAATTGGAGGAGCCTGCCGAAGATGAGGCCATTAGGGCTCGCCTTTAGGTGTCCTCCGCGGGATAGCGTCATTTAAAGAACGAGGGTCAGCATGATGTAAAAAGAAAGGAAAAAAAAAACGGAGGAGCCTGCCAAAAATGAGGCCATTACGACTCGCCTTTAGGTGTCCTCCTCGGGATAGCGTCATTTAAAAAGCGAGGGTCAGCACGTAGTAAATAAAAACTGGAGGTGCCTGCTGAAGATGACGCCATTACAGCTTGCCTTTAGGAGTTTTCCTCGAGATAGCGTCATTTAAAGAGCGATGGTCTGCCCGACGTAAAAAAAAAATAGAAAAAAACCGGAGGAGCCCGCCGAAGATGAGGCCATTACGGCTCGCCTTTAGGTGTCCTCCTCGGGATACTGTCATTTAAAGAACGAGGGGCAGCACGACGTAAAAAAATGAAAAAAAAACCGGTGGAGCCTGCTGAAGATATGGCCATGACGGCTCGCCTCTAGGCGTCCTCCTCGGGATAGCGTCATTTAAAGAACGAGGATCAGCACATCGTAAAAAAATCGGAAAAAAACCGTAGGAGCCTGCCGAAGATGTGGCCATTACGGCTAGCCTTTAGGTGTCCTCGGGATAGCGTCATTTAAAGAACGAGGGTCAGCACGACGTAAAAAAAAAACCGAAAAAAAATCGGAAGAGCCTGCCGAACAAGAGGCCATTACGGCTCGCCTTTAGGTGTCCTCCTCGGGATACCGTCATTTAAAGAACGAGGGTCAGCATGATGTAAAAAAAAGGGGGAAAAAAACCGGAGGAGCCTGCCGAAAATGAGGCCATTACGGCTCGCCTTTAGGTGTCCTCCTCGGGATAGCATCATATAAGGAGCGAGGGTCAGCACGTAGTAAAAAAAAAAACCGGAGGAGCCTGCCGAAGATGATGCCATTAC
Source organism: Arachis hypogaea (assembly GCF_003086295.3). Taxonomy (NCBI): domain Eukaryota; kingdom Viridiplantae; phylum Streptophyta; class Magnoliopsida; order Fabales; family Fabaceae; genus Arachis; species Arachis hypogaea. The sequence continues at coordinate 76,504,860 of NC_092052.1, forward strand.
AGCTTGCCTTTAGGTATCCTCCTCAGGATAGCGTCATTTAAAGAATTAGGGTCAGCACGTAGTGAAAAAAAAACCGAAAAAAAACCGGAGGAGCTTGCCGAAGATGAGGCCATTACGGCTCACCTTTAGGTGTCCTCCTTAGGATAGCGTCATTTAAAAAGCGAGGGTCAGAACGTAGTAAATAAAAACTGGAGGAGCTTGCTGAAAATGACGCCATTACAGCTTGCCTTTAGGAGTTTTCCTCGAGATAGCGTCATTTAAAGAGCGATGGTCTGCCCGACGTAAAAAAAAACAGAAAAAAAAACCGGAGGAGCCCGCCGAAGATGAGGCCATTACGGCTTGCCTTTAGGTGTCCTCCTCGGGATAGTGTCATTTAAAGAACGAGGGGCAGCACGACGTACAAAAAGAAAAAAAAAAATGGAGGAGCCTGCTGAAGATGTGGCCATTACGGCTCGCCTCTAAGCGTCCTCCTCGGGATAGCGTCATTTAAAGAACGAGGGTCATCACGTCGTAAAAAAAATCGGAAAAAAACCATAGGAGCCTACCGAAGATGTGGCCATTACGGCTAGCCTTTAGGTGTCCTCGGGATAGCGTCATTTAAAGAACGAGGGTCAGCATGACGTAAAAAAAAAACCGGAAAAAAAAATTGGAGGACGAGGTGTCTTCACAACGTTAAAAAAAAAAAACCAACAAAAAAAAACCGGAGGAGCCTGCCAAAGGTGAGGCCATTACGGCTCGCCTTTAGGTGTCTTCCTCGGGATAGCGTCAATTAAAGGACAAAAAAACCAGGGGAGCCTGCCGAAGATGAGGCCATTACGGCTCGCCTTTAGGTGTCCATCCTGGGACAGCGTCATTTAAAGAACGATGGTCGGCACGACGTAAAAAAAAAACTGGAGGAGCCTGCCGAAAATGTGGCCATTACGGCTCGCCTTTAGGTGTCCTCCTCGGGATAGCGTCATTTAAAAAGCGAGGGTTAGCATGTAGTAAAAAAAACCGGAGGAGCTTGCCGAAGATGACGCCATTACAGCTCGCCTTTAGGTGTTCTCCTCGAGATAGCGTCATTTAAAGAGCGAGGGTCTGCACGACGTAAAAAAAATGAAAAAAAAAAACGGAAGAGCCTGTTGAAGGTGAAGCCATTACGGCTCGCCTCTAAGCGTCTTCTCGGGATAGCGTCAATTAAAGGATGAGGGTCAGCACAACATAAAAAAAACCAACAAAAAAAAACGCAGGAGCCTGCCGAAGATGAGGCCATTACGGCTCGCCTTTAGGTGTCTTCCTCGGGATAGCGTCAATTAAAGAACGAGGTTCAGCACAACGTAAAAAAAAACCAGCAAAAAAAAACCGGAGGAGCCTGCCGAAGATGAGGCTATTACGGCTCGCCTTTAGGTGTCCATCCTGGGACAGCGTCATTTAAAGAACGATGGTCGGCACGATGTAAAAATAAAACTGGAGGAGCCTGCCGAAGATGAGGCCATTACGGCTCCCCTTTAGGTGTACTCCTCGAGATAGCATTATTTAAAGAACGATGGTCAGCACGACGTAAAAAAAAACAAAAAAAAAAAATCGGAGGAGCCTGCCGAAGATGAGGCCATTACGACTCGCCTTTAGGTGTCCTCCTCGGGATAGCATCATTTAAAGAACTAGGGTCAGCATGATGTAAAAAAAAGGGAAAAAAATTGGAGGAGCCTACCGAAAATGAGGCCATTAGGGCTCGCCTTTAGGTGTCCTCCTCGGGATAGCGTCATTTAAAAAGCGAGGGTCAGCACGTAGTAAAAAAAAACCGGAGGAGCCGTCCGAGGATGATGCCATTACAGCTCGCCTTTAGGTGTTCTCCTCGAGATAGCGTCATTTAAAGAACGAGGGTCTGCACGACGTAAAAAAAATGAAAAAAAAATGGAGGAGCCTGTTGAAGGTGAGGCCGTTACGGCTCGCCTCTAAGCGTCTTCCTCGGGATAGCGTCAATTAAAGGACGAGGGTCAGCACAACGTAAAAAAAAACCAACAAAAAAAATCTGGATGAGCCTGCCGAAGATGAGGCCATTACGGCTATCCTTTAGGTGTCCATCCCAGGACAGTGTCATTTAAAAAACGAGGGTCAGCACGATGTAAAAAAAAACGGAAAAAAAACCGGAGGAGCCTGCCGAAGATGAGGCCATTACGGCTCGCCTTTAGGTGTCCTCCTCGGGATAGTCTCATTTAAAGAACGAGGGACAGCACGACGTAAAAAAAACCGGAGGAGCCTGCTAAAGATGAGGCCATTACGGCTCGCCTTTAGGTGTCCTCCTCGGGATAGCGTCATTTAAAGAACGAGTGTTAGCACGTCGTAAAAAAAATCAGAAAAAAACCGTAGGAGCCTGCCAAAGATGTGGCCATTATGGCTAGCCTTTAGGTGTCCTCGGGATAGCGTCATTTAAAGAACGAGGGTCAGCACGACGTAAAAAAAAACCAGAAAAAAATCGGAGCAGCCTGCCGAAGATGAGGCCATTACGGCTCGCCTTTAGGTGTCCTCCTCGGGATAGCGTCAATTAAAGGACGAGGGTCAACACAATGTAAAAAAAACCAACAAAAAAAACACGGAGGATCCTGCCGAAGATGAGGCCATTACGGCTCCCCTTTAGGTGTTTTCCTCGAGATAGCATCATTTAAAGAACGAGGGTCAGCACGACGTAAAAAAAAACCATAAAAAAATAACCAGAGGAGCCTGCCGAAGATGAGGCAAATACGGCTCGCCTTTAGGTGTCCTCTTCGGGATAGCGTCATTTAAAGAACGAGGGTCAGCATGACGTAAAAAAAAGGGAAAAAACCGGATGAGCCTGCCCAAAATGAGGCCATTACGGCTCGCCTTTTGGTGTCCTCCTCGGGATAGCGTCATTTAAAGAGCGAGGGTCAGCACATAGTAAAAAAAAAACACCGGAGGAGCCTGCCGAAGATGAGGCTATTAAAGCTCGCCTTTAGGTGTTCTCCTCCAGATAGCGTCATTTAAAGAGCGAGGGTCTGCACGACGTAAAAAAAAAACAGAAAAAATTGGAGGAGCCTGCCGAAGATGAGGCCATTAGGGCTCGCCTTTAGGTGTCCTCCGCGGGATAGCGTCATTTAAAGAACGAGGGTCAGCACGATGTAAAAAAAACCGTAAAAAAAAACCGGAGGAGCCTGCCGAAGATGAGGCCATTACGGCTCGCCTTTAGGTGTCCTCCTCGAGATAGTGTCATTTAAAGAACGAGGGACAGCACGACGTAAAAAAAAACCGGAAAAAAAACCAGAGGAGCCTGCGGAAAATGAGTCCATTTTGGCTCGCCTTTTGGCGTCCTCTCCGGGATAGCGTCATTTAAAGAACATGGGTTAGCACGTCGTAAAAAAAATCGGAAAAAAACCGTAGGAGCCTGCCGAAGATGTGGCCATTACGGCTAGCCTTTAGGTGTCCTTGGGATAGCGTCATTTAAAGAACGAGGGTCAGCACGACGCAAAAAAAAATCCACAAAAAAAACCGGATGAGCCTGCCGAAGATGAGGCAAATACGGCTCGCCTTTAGGTGTCCTCTTCGGGATAGCGTCATTTAAAGAACGAGGGTCAGCATGACGTAAAAAAAAGGGAAAAAACCGGATGAGCCTGCCCAAAATGAGGCCATTACGGCTCGCCTTTTGGTGTCCTCCTCGGGATAGCGTCATTTAAAGAGCGAGGGTCAGCACATAGTAAAAAAAAAAACACCGGAGGAGCCTGCCGAAGATGAGGCTATTAAAGCTCGCCTTTAGGTGTTCTCCTCCAGATAGCGTCATTTAAAGAGCGAGGGTCTGCACGACGTAAAAAAAAACAGAAAAAAATTGGAGGAGCCTGCCGAAGATGAGGCCATTAGGGCTCGCCTTTAGGTGTCCTCCGCGGGATAGCGTCATTTAAAGAACGAGGGTCAGCACGATGTAAAAAAAACCGTAAAAAAAACCGGAGGAGCCTGCCGAAGATGAGGCCATTACGGCTCGCCTTTAGGTGTCCTCCTCGAGATAGTGTCATTTAAAGAACGAGGGACAGCACGACGTAAAAAAAACCGGAAAAAAAACCAGAGGAGCCTGCGGAAAATGAGTCCATTTTGGCTCGCCTTTTGGCGTCCTCTCCGGGATAGCGTCATTTAAAGAACATGGGTTAGCACGTCGTAAAAAAAATCGGAAAAAAACCGTAGGAGCCTGCCGAAGATGTGGCCATTACGGCTAGCCTTTAGGTGTCCTTGGGATAGCGTCATTTAAAGAACGAGGGTCAGCACGACGCAAAAAAAAATCCACAAAAAAAACCGGATGAGCCTGCCGAAGATGAGGCAAATACGGCTCGCCTTTAGGTGTCCTCTTCGGGATAGCGTCATTTAAAGAACGAGGGTCAGCATGACGTAAAAAAAAGGGAAAAAACCGGATGAGCCTGCCCAAAATGAGGCCATTACGGCTCGCCTTTTGGTGTCCTCCTCGGGATAGCGTCATTTAAAGAGCGAGGGTCAGCACATAGTAAAAAAAAAAACACCGGAGGAGCCTGCCGAAGATGAGGCTATTAAAGCTCGCCTTTAGGTGTTCTCCTCCAGATAGCGTCATTTAAAGAGCGAGGGTCTGCACGACGTAAAAAAAAACAGAAAAAAATTGGAGGAGCCTGCCGAAGATGAGGCCATTAGGGCTCGCCTTTAGGTGTCCTCCGCGGGATAGCGTCATTTAAAGAACGAGGGTCAGCACGATGTAAAAAAAACCGTAAAAAAAACCGGAGGAGCCTGCCGAAGATGAGGCCATTACGGCTCGCCTTTAGGTGTCCTCCTCGAGATAGTGTCATTTAAAGAACGAGGGACAGCACGACGTAAAAAAAAACCGGAAAAAAAAACCAGAGGAGCCTGCGGAAAATGAGTCCATTTTGGCTCGCCTTTTGGCGTCCTCTCCGGGATAGCGTCATTTAAAGAACATGGGTTAGCACGTCGTAAAAAAAATCGGAAAAAAACCGTAGGAGCCTGCCGAAGATGTGGCCATTACGGCTAGCCTTTAGGTGTCCTTGGGATAGCGTCATTTAAAGAACGAGGGTCAGCACGACGCAAAAAAAAATCCACAAAAAAAACCGGATGAGCCTGCCGAAGATGAGGCAAATACGGCTCGCCTTTAGGTGTCCTCTTCGGGATAGCGTCATTTAAAGAACGAGGGTCAGCATGACGTAAAAAAAAGGGAAAAAACCGGATGAGCCTGCCCAAAATGAGGCCATTACGGCTCGCCTTTTGGTGTCCTCCTCGGGATAGCGTCATTTAAAGAGCGAGGGTCAGCACATAGTAAAAAAAAAAACACCGGAGGAGCCTGCCGAAGATGAGGCTATTAAAGCTCGCCTTTAGGTGTTCTCCTCCAGATAGCGTCATTTAAAGAGCGAGGGTCTGCACGACGTAAAAAAAAAACAGAAAAAAATTGGAGGAGCCTGCCGAAGATGAGGCCATTAGGGCTCGCCTTTAGGTGTCCTCCGCGGGATAGCGTCATTTAAAGAACGAGGGTCAGCACGATGTAAAAAAAACCGTAAAAAAAACCGGAGGAGCCTGCCGAAGATGAGGCCATTACGGCTCGCCTTTAGGTGTCCTCCTCGAGATAGTGTCATTTAAAGAACGAGGGACAGCACGACGTAAAAAAAAACCGGAAAAAAAACCAGAGGAGCCTGCGGAAAATGAGTCCATTTTGGCTCGCCTTTTGGCGTCCTCTCCGGGATAGCGTCATTTAAAGAACATGGGTTAGCACGTCGTAAAAAAAATCGGAAAAAAAACCGTAGGAGCCTGCCGAAGATGTGGCCATTACGGCTAGCCTTTAGGTGTCCTTGGGATAGCGTCATTTAAAGAACGAGGGTCAGCACGACGCAAAAAAAAATCCACAAAAAAAACCGGATGAGCCTGCCGAAGATGAGGCCATTACGGCTCGCCTTTAGGCGTCCTCCTCGGGATAGCGTCAATTAAAGGACGAGGGTCAGCACAACGTAAAAAAAACCGGAGGAGCCTGCCGAAGATGACGACATTACAGCTCGCCTTTAGGTGTTCTCCTCGAGATAGCCTCTTTTTTAGAGCGAGGGTCTGCACGCAGTAAAAAAAAATTGGAGGAGCCTGTCGAAGATGAGGCCATTACGGCTAGCCTTTAGGTGTCCTCCTCAGGATAGTGTCATTTAAAGAACGAGGGTCAGCACGACGTAAAAAAAATCAGAAAAAAACCAGAGGAGCCTGCCAAAGATGTGGCCATTATGGCTCGCCTTTAGGTGTCCTCCAGATAGCGTCATTTAAAGAACGATGGTCAACACGACATGAAAAAAACCGAAAAAAAAATCGGAGGAGCCTACAGAAGATGAGGCCATTACGGCTCGCCTTTAGGTGTCCTCCTCGAGATAGCGTCATTTAAAGAACAAGGGTTAGCACGACGTAAAAAAAACCAGAAAAAAAAAACCAGAGGAGCCTGCCGCAGATGAGGCCATTACGGCTCGCCTTTAGGTGTCCTCCTCAAGATAGCGTCATTTAAAGAACGAGGGTTAGCACGATGTAAAAAAAAAACCAGAAAAAATCCGGAGGAGCCTGCCAAAGATGAGGCCATTGCGGCTCGCCTTTAGGTGTCCTCCTCGGGTTAACATCATTTAAAGAACGAGGGTCAGCATGATGTAAAAAAAAAGGGAAAAAAAATCAGAGGAGCCTGCTGAAAATCAGTCCATTACGGCTCGCCTTTAGGTGTCCTCCTCGGGATAGCGTCATTTAAAGAATGAGGGTCAGCACGACGTAAAAAAAATCAGAAAAAAAACCGAGGAGTCTGCCGAAGATGAGACCATTACGGCTCGCCTTTAGGTGTCCTCCTCGGATAGCGTCATTTAAAGAAGGAGGGTCAGCATCATGTCAAAAAAAAGAAGAAAAAAAAACCGGAGGAGCCTACCGAAAATGAGGCCATTACGGCTCGCCTTTAGGTGTCCTCCTCGGGGTAGCATCATTTATGGAGCGAGGGTCAGCACGTAGTAAAAAAAACTGGAGTAGCCTGCCGAAGATGACGCCATGACAGCTCGCTTTTAGGTGTTCTCCTCGAGATAGCCTCATTTAAAGAGCGAGGGTCTGCACGTAGTAAAAAAAAATTGGAGGAGTTTGCCGAAGATGAGGCCATTACGGCTCGCCTTTAGGTGTCCTCCTCGGATAGCGTCATTTAAAGAACGAGGGTCAGCATGATGTAAAAAAAAAGGGGGAAAAAAACCGGAGGAGCCTACCGAAAATGAGGCCATTACGGCTCGCCTTTAGGTGTCCTCCTCGGGGTAGCATCATTTATGGAGCGAGGGTCAGCACGTAGTAAAAAAAACTGGAGTAAGCCTGCCGAAGATGACGCCATGACAGCTTGCCTTTAGGTTCTCCTCGAGATAGCTCATTAAAGACGAGGGTCAGCACGTAAAAAAAAAAAAAGGAGGAGCTGCCGAAGATGAGGCCATTACGGCTCGCCTTTAGGTGTCCTCCTCGGATAGCGTCATTTAAAGAACGAGGTCAGCAGAGTAAAAAAAAACCGGAGGAGCTGCCGAGATGAGCCATTACGGCTCGCCTTTAGGTGTCTCCTCGGATAGCGTCATTTAAAAACGAGGGCAGCACGACGTAAAAAAAACCGAAAAAAACGGAGGAGCCTGCGAAGATGAGGCATTACGCTCGCCTTTAGGTGTCCTCCTCGGATAGCGTCATTTAAAGAAGAGGGTCAGCACATGTAAAAAAAAAAAAAAAAACCGGAGGAGCCTGCGAGATGAGCCATTACGGCTCGCCTTAGGTGTCTCCTCGGATACGTCATTTAAAGAACGAGGGTCAGCACGTTAAAAAAAAACAGAAAAAAACCGAGGAGCCTGCCGAAGATGAGGCCATTACGGCTCGCCTTTAGGTGTCCTCCTCGGATAGGTCATTTAAAGAACGAGGTCAGCACGTCGTAAAAAAAACAAAAAAACCGAGGAGCCTGCCGAAGATGAGGCCATTAGGCTCGCCTTTAGGTGTCCTCCCGGATAGCGTCATTTAAAGAACGAGGTCACACGACGTAAAAAAACCGAAAAAAAAACCGAGGAGCCTGCGAAGATGAGGCCATTACGGCTCGCCTTTAGGTGTCCTCCTCGGATAGCTCATTTAAAGAACGAGGGTCAGCACGACGTAAAAAAAACCGAAAAAAAACCGGAGGAGCCTGCGCAGATGAGGCCATTACGGCTCGCTTTAGGTGTCCTCCTCAGATAGCGTCATTTAAAGAACGAGGGTCAGCACGAGTAAAAAAAACCAGAAAAAAACCGAGGAGCCTGCCGAAGATGAGGCCATTACGGCTCGCCTTTAGGTGTCCTCCTCGGATAGCGTCATTTAAAGAACGAGGTCAGCACGACGTGAAAAAAAACCGAAGGATGAGGCCATTACGGCTCGCCTTTAGGTGTCCTCCTCGGATAGCGTCATTTAAAGAACGAGGGTCAGCACGTCGTAAAAAAAATCGGAAAAAACCGGAGGAGCCTGCCGAAGATGAGGCCATTACGGCTCGCCTTTAGGTGTCCTCCTCGGATAGCGTCATTTAAAGAACGAGGTCAGCACGTACGTAAAAAAAAAAAAAAACCGAGGAGCCTGCCGAAGATGAGGCCATTACGGCTCGCCTTTAGGTGTCCTCCTCGGGATAGCGTCATTTAAAGAACGAGGGTCAGCACGTAAAAAAAAAAAAAAAACCGGAGGAGCCTGCCGAAGATGAGGCCATTACGGCTCGCCTTTAGGTGTCCTCCTCGGATAGCGTCATTTAAAGAACGAGGGTCAGCACGTAAAAAAAATCAAAAAAACCGGAGGAGCCTGCCGAAGATGAGGCCATTACGGCTCGCCTTTAGGTGTCCTCCTCGGGATAGCGTCATTTAAAGAATTAGGGTCAGCACGTAATAAAAAAAACCGAAAAAAAAACCAGAGGAGCCTGCCGAAGATGAGGCATTACGGCTCACCTTTAGGTGTCCTCTCGGGATAGGGTCATTTAAAGAACGAGGGTCAGCACTGTAAAAAAATCGAAAAAAAATCAGAGGAGCCTGCCGAAGTTGTGGCCATTACGGCTCGCCTTTAGGTGTCCTCCGGATAGCGTCATTTAAAGAACGATGGTCAGCACGACGTGAAAAAAACGAAAAAAAAAATCGGAGGAGCCTGCCAAGATGAGGCCATTACGGCTCGCCTTTAGGTGTCCTCCTCGGATAGCATCATTTAAAGAACGAGGGTCAGCACGACGTAAAAAAAACCAGGAAAAAAAAACCGGAGGAGCCTGCCGCAGATGAGGCCATTACGGCTCGTTTAGATGTCCCTCAAGATAGCGTCATTTAAAGAACGAGGGTCAGCACGACATAAAAAAAAACAGAAAAAAACGGAGAGCTGCAAAGATGAGGCCATTGCGGCTCGCCTTTAGTGTCTCCTCGGGTAGCGTCATTTAAAGAACGAGGGTCAGCAAGTAAAAAAAAGGAAAAAAAAAATCGGAATAGGTGTCTCTCGATAGCGTCATTTAAAGAACGAGGGTCAGCACGTCTAAAAAAAAAATCGGAAAAGAAAACCGGAGGAGCCTGCCGCAGATGAGGCCATTACGGCTGCCTTTAGGTGTCCTCCTCAGGATAGTGTCATTTAAAGAATTAGGGTCAGCACGTATAAAAAAACCAGAAAAAAAACCAGAGGAGCCTACGAAGATGAGCCATTACGGCTCACCTTTAGGTGTCCTCCTCGGGATAGGTCATTAAAGAACGAGGAGCACGTCGAAAAAAAACGAAAAAAAAACAGAGGAGCCTGCGAAGATGGGCCATTAGGCTCGCCTTTAGGTGTCCTCCAGATAGCGTCATTTAAAGAACGAGGTCAGCACGACGTAAAAAAAACAGAAAAAAAACCGAGGAGCTCCGAAGATGAGGCCATTACGGCTCGCCTTTAGGTGTCCTCCTCGGATAGCGTCATTTAAAGAAGAGGGTCAGCACGACGTAAAAAAAACCAAAAAAAAAACCGGAGGAGCCTGCCAAGATGAGGCCATTACGGCTCGCCTTTAGGTGTCCTCTCAGATAGCGTCATTTAAAGAACGAGGGTCAGCACACGTAAAAAAAAACAGAAAAAAAACCGGAGGAGCCTGCGAAGATGAGGCCATTACGGCTCGCCTTTAGGTGTCCTCTCGGATAGCGTCATTTAAAGAACGAGGTCAGCAAGTAAAAAAAAAAAAAAAACGAGGAGCCTGCAAATGAGGCCATTACGGCTCGCCTTTAGGTGTCCTCCTCGGGATAGCGTCATTTAAAGAACGAGGTCAGCACGTGTAAAAAAAAAGGAAAAAAACCGGAGGAGCCTGCGAGATGAGGCCATTACGGCTCGCCTTTAGGTTCCTCCTCAGGATAGCGTCATTTAAAGAACTAGGGTCAGCACGTAGTAAAAAAAACTAGAAAAAAACCGGAGGAGCCTGCCGAAGATGAGGCCATTACGGCTCGCCTTTAGGTGTCCTCCTCGGATAGTGTCATTAAAGAACGAGGGTCAGCACGACGTAAAAAAAAATAAAAAAACCGAGGAGCCTGCCGAGATGGGCCATTACGGCTCGCCTTTAGGTGTCCTCCTCGGGATAGCGTCATTTAAAGAACGAGGGTCAGCACTCGTAAAAAAACAAAAAAAAAACCGGAGGAGCCTGCGAAGATGAGGCCATTACGGCTCGCCTTTAGGTGTCTCCTCAGGATAGCGTCATTTAAAGAACAGGGTCAGCACGTAATAAAAAACCAGAAAAAAAAACCGAGGAGCCTGCCGAAGATGAGGCCATTACGGCTCGCCTTTAGGTGTCCTCTCGGGATAGCGTCATTTAAAGAACGAGGGTCAGCACGTGTAAAAAAAATCGGAAAAAAAACAGAGGAGCCTGCCGAAGATGAGGCCATTACGGCTCGCCTTTAGGTGTCCTCTCGGATAGCGTCATTTAAAGAACGAGGGTCAGCACGAGTAAAAAAATCGAAAAAAAATCGGAGGAGCCTGCAAGATGAGGCCATTACGGCTCGCCTTAGGTGTCCTCCTCGGGATAGCGTCATTTAAAGAACGAGGGTCAGCACGACGTAAAAAAAACGGAAAAAAAAACGGAGGAGCCTGCCGAAGATGAGGCCATTACGGCTCGCCTTTAGATGTCCTCCTCAGGATAGCGTCATTTAAAGAACGAGGGTCAGCACGACGTAAAAAAAAACAGAAAAAAACCGGAGGAGCCTGCCAAGATGAGGCCATTACGGCTCGCCTTTAGGTGTCTCCTCGGATAGCGTCATTTAAAGAACGAGGGTCAGCAGATGTAAAAAAAAAGGAAAAAAAAAATCGGAAATAGGTGTCCTCTCGGATAGCGTCATTTAAAGAACGAGGGTCAGCACGACGTAAAAAAAAAGAAAAAAACCGGAGGAGCCTGCCGAAGATGAGGCCATTACGGCTCGCCTTTAGGTGTCCTCTCAGGATAGCGTCATTTAAAGAACGAGGGTCAGCACGTAGTAAAAAAAAAGAAAAAAACGAGGAGCTGCCGAAGATGAGGCCATTACGGCTCACCTTTAGGTGTCCTCTCGGATAGGTCATTTAAAGAACGAGGGTCAGCACGTCGTAAAAAAAATCGGAAAAAAATCGGAGGAGCCTGCCGAAGATGAGGCCATTACGGCTCGCCTTTAGGTGTCCTCTCGGATAGCGTCATTTAAAGAACAGGGTCAGCACGACTAAAAAAAAAGAAAAAAAACGGAGGAGCCTGCCGAAGATGAGGCCATTACGGCTCGCCTTTAGGTGTCCTCTCGGATAGCGTCATTTAAAGAACGAGGGTCAGCACTGTAAAAAAAAAGGAAAAAAAATCGAGGGCCTGCCGAATAGCGTCATTGACGATCAGACAGTAAAAAGAAAAAAACGAGGAGCCTGAAGATGAGGCCATTACGGCTCGCTTTAGGTGTCCTCCTCGAGATAGCTCATTTAAAGAACGAGGGTCAGCACGAAAAAAAAAAAAAAAACGAGGAGCCTGCCGCAGATGAGGCCATTAGCTCGCTTTAGTGTCCTCCTCAAGATAGCGTCATTTAAAGAACAGGGTCAGCACGACATAAAAAAAAAAGAAAAAAACCGGAGGAGCCTGCCAAAGATGAGGCCATTGCGGCTCGCCTTTAGCTGTGCTTCTCGGGGTAGCGTCATTTAAAGAACGAGGGTCAGCATGATGTAAAAAAAAAAGGAAAAAAAAATCGGAATAGGTGTCCTCGTCGGATAGCGTCATTTAAAGAACGAGGGTCAGCACGTCGTAAAAAAAAATCGGAAAAGAAAACCGGAGGAGCCTGCCGCAGATGAGGCCATTACGGCTCGCCTTTAGGTGTCCTCCTCAGGATAGGTCATTTAAAGAATAGGGTCAGCACGACGTAAAAAAAAACTAGAAAAAAACGGAGGAGCCTGCCGAAGATGAGGCCATTACGGCTCACCTTTAGGTGTCCTCCTCGGGATAGCGTCATTTAAGAACGAGGGCAGCACGACGTAAAAAAAGAAAAAAAAATGGAGGAGCCTGCTGAAGATGAGGCCATTACGGCTCGCCTTTAGGGTCTCCTCGGATAGCGTCATTTAAAGAACGAGGGTCAGCACGTCTAAAAAAAATGGAAAAAACCGAGGAGCCTGCCGTAGATGAGGCCATTACGCTCGCCTTTAGGTGTCCTCCTCAGATAGCGTCATTTAAAGAACGAGGGTCAGCACGACGTAAAAAAAAACGAAAAAAAAATCGGAGGAGCCTGCCGAAGATGAGGCCATTACGGCTCACCTTTAGGTGTCCTCCTCGAGATAGCGTCATTTAAAGAACGAGGGTCAGCATTCGTAAAAAAAACCAGAAAAAAAACCGAGGAGCCTGCCGAAGTGAGGCCATTACGGTCGCCTTTAGGTGTCCTCCTCAGATAGCGTCATTTAAAGAACGAGGGTCAGCACGACGTAAAAAAAAACCAGAAAAAAACCGGAGGAGCCTGCCAAAGATGAGGCCATTGCGGCTCGCCTTTAGGTGTCCTCCTCGGGATAGCGTCATTTAAAGAACGAGGGTCAGCATGAGTAAAAAAAGGAAAAAAATCGGAGGAGCTGCCTGAAAATCAGTCCATTACGGCTCGCCTTTAGGTGTCCTCCTCGGGATAGCGTCATTTAAAGAACGAGGGTCAGCACGTCGTAAAAAAAATCGGAAAAAAACCGAGGAGCCTGCCAAGATGAGGCCATTCGGCTCGCCTTTAGGTGTCTCCTCGATAGCGTCATTTAAAGAAGAGGGTAGCACGACGTAAAAAAAACCAGAAAAAAACGAGGAGCCTGCCAAGATGAGGCCATTCGGCTCCCTTTAGTGTCCTCCTCGGGATAGCGTCATTTAAAGAACGAGGGCAGCATGATGTAAAAAAAGGGAAAAAAATCGGAGGAGCCTGCTGAAAATGAGGCCATTACGGCTCGCCTTTAGGGTCCTCCTCGGGATAGCGTCATTTAAAGAACGAGGGTCAGCACGACGTAAAAAAAAAAACCGGAGGAGCCTGCCAAGATGAGGCCATACGGCTCCCTTTAGGTGTCCTCCTCGGGATAGCGTCATTTAAAGAACGAGGGTCAGCATGATGTAAAAAAAGGAAAAAAACCGAGGAGCCTACCGAAATGAGGCCATTACGGCTCGCCTTTAGGTGTCCTCCTCGGATAGCGTCATTTAAAGAACGAGGGACAGCACGTAATAAAAAAAACTGGGAGCCGCTGAAATAGGCTATTACGGCTCGCCTTTAGGCGTCCTCCTCCGGATAGCGTCATTAAAGAACGAGGGTCACACGACGTAAAAAAAACGGAAAAAACCAGAGGAGCCTGCCGAAGATGAGGCCATTACGGCTCGCCTTTAGGTGTCCTCCTCGGGATAGCGTCATTTAAAGAACGAGGGTCAGCGACGTAAAAAAAAAAAAAAAACCGGAGGAGCCTGCCGAAGATGAGGCCATTACGGCTCGCCTTTAGGTGTCCTCCTCGGGATAGCGTCATTTAAAGAACGAGGGTCAGCACGTCGTAAAAAAAAAAAAAAAAACCGGAGGAGCCTGCCGAAGATGAGGCCATTACGGCTCGCCTTTAGGTGTCCTCCTCGGGATAGCGTCATTTAAAGAACGAGGGTCAGCACGTAAAAAAAAAAAAAAACCGGAGGAGCCTGCCGAAGATGAGGCCATTACGGCTCGCCTTTAGGTGTCCTCCTCGGGATAGCGTCATTTAAAGAACGAGGGTCAGCACGACGTAAAAAAAAAAAAAAAAACCGGAGGAGCCTGCCGAAGATGAGGCCATTACGGCTCGCCTTTAGGTGTCCTCCTCGGGATAGCGTCATTTAAAGAACGAGGGTCAGCACGTAAAAAAAAAAAAAAAACCAGAGGAGCCTGCCGAAGATGAGGCAATTATGGCTCGCCTTTAGGTGTCCTCCTGGGACAGCGTCATTTAAAGAACGATGGTCGACACGATGTAAAAAAAAAACCTAAGGAGCCTGCTGAAGATGAGGCCATTACGGCTCCCCTTTAGTTGTCCTCCTCGAGATAGCGTCATTTAAAGAACGAGGGTCAGCACAACGTAAAAAAAAACCAGAGGAGCCTGCCGAAGATGAGGCCATTACGGCTTGCCTTTAGGTGTCCTCCTTGGGATAGCGTCATTTAAAGAACGAAGGTCAGCATGATGTAAAAAAAAAGAAAAAAAAAACCGGTGGATCCTGCCGAAAATGAGGCCATTATAGGTCGCCTTTAGGTGTTCTCCTCGGGATAGCGTCATTTAAAGAGCAAGGGTCTGCACGACGTAAAAAAAACCAGAAAACCAAAGGAGGAGCCTGCCGAAGATGAGGCCATTACGGCTCGCCTTTAGGTGTCCTCCTCGGGATAGCGTCATTTAAAGAGCGAGGGTCAGCACGATGTAAAAAAGACACTGAAAAAAAAATCGTAGGAGCCTGCCGAAGATGAGGCCAATATGGCTCGCCTTTAGGTGTCCTCCTCGGGATAGTGTCATTAAAAGAACCAGGGGCAACACGACGTAAAAAAAACCGGAAAACAAACCGAAGGAGCCTGCTGAAGATGAGGCCATTACGGCTCACCTTTAGGTGTCCTCCTCAGGATAGCGTCATTTAAAGAATTAGGGTTAGCACGTAGTGGAAAAAAAACCGAAAAAAAAAACGGGAGAAGCCTGCCGAAGATGAGGCCACTACGGCTCGCCTTTAGGTGTCCTCCTCGGGATAGTCTCATTTAAAGAACGAGGGACAGTACGGCGTAAAAAAAAAACCGGAGGAGCCTGCTGAAGATGAGGCCATTACGGCTCGCCTCTAGGAATCATCCTCGGGATAGTGTCATTTAAAGAACGAGGGTCAGCACGTCGTAAAAAAAATCGGAGGAGTCTGCCGAGATGAGGCTATTACGGCTCGCCTTTAGGTGTCCTCCTCAGACAGCGTCATTTAAAGAACGAAAAAACCAACAAAAAAACCAACAAAAAAAAAACCAGAGGAGCTTGCCGAAGATGAGGCCATTACGGCTCGCCTTTAGGTGTCCATCCTCGACAGCGTCATTTAAAGAACGATGGTCGACACGACGTAAAAAAAAATCTAAGGAGCCTGCGAAGATGAGGCCATTACGGCTCCTCTTTAGGTGTCCTCCTCGAGATAGCGTCATTTAAAGAACGAGGGTCAGCACGACGTAAAAAAAACCAGAAAAAAAATCGGAGGAGCCTGCTGAAGATGAGGCCATTACGGCTCGCCTTTAGGCGTTCTCCTCGGGATAGCGTCATTTAAAGAACGAGGGTCAGTACATCTTAAAAAAAATCAGAAAAAAACCGGAGGAGCCTGCCGAAGATGTGGCCATTACGGCTCACCTTTCGGTGTCCTCGGGATAGCGTCATTTAAAGAACGAAAAAAACCGGAAAAAAAACCGGAGGAGCCTACCGAAGATGAGGCCATTACAGGTCGCCTTTTTGTGGCCCGTGATAGCTCATGACGGGTCAGGATGAGCCATTACGCTACTTTAGGTGTTCTCCTCAGGATAGCGTCATTTAAAGAGCGAGGGTCTGCACGACATAAAAAAACAGAAAAAACCGAGGAGCCTGCTGAAGATGAGGCCATTACGGCTCGCCTTTAGGTGTTCTCTTCGGATAGTGTCAATTAAAGGTCGAGTGTCAGCACGACGTAAAAAAAACCAGAAAACAAACCGAAGGAGCCTGCTGAAGATGAGGCCATTACGGCTCACCTTTAGGTGTCCTCCTCGGGATAGCGTCATTTAAAGAGCGAGGGTCAGCACGTCGGAAAAAAAAATTGGAAAAGAAAACTGGAGGAGCCTGCCGCAGATGAGGCCATTACGGCTCGCCTTTATGTGTCCTCCTCAGGATAATGTCATTTAAAGAATTAGGGTCAGCACGTAGTGAAAAAAAAAACCAGAAAAAATTCGGAGGAGCCTGCCGAAAATGAGGCCATTACGGCTCGCCTTTAGGTGTCCTCCTCTGGATAGTGTCATTTAAAGAACGAGGGGAAGCACGACGTAAAAAAACAAAAAAAAAACGGAGGAGCTTCTTGAAGATGAGGCCAATACGGCTCGCCTTTTGGTGTCCTCCTCGGGATAGTGTCATTTAAAGAACGAGGGGCAGCACGTAACGTTAAAAAAAAACCGGAAAACAAACTGAAGGAGCCTGCTGAAGATAAGGCCATTACGGCTCACCCATAGGTCTCCTCCTCGGGATCGCATCATTTAAAGAACAAGGGTCAGCACGTCGTAAAAAAATCGGAAAAGAAAACCGGAGGAGCCTGCCGCAGATTAGGCCATTACGGCTCGCCTTTAGGTGTCCTCCTCTGGATAGCGTCATTTAAAGAATTAGGGTCAGCACGTAGTGAAAAAAAACCGGAAAAAAAAATCGGAGGAGCTTGCCGAAGATGAGGCCATTACGGCTCGCCTTTAGGTGTCCTCCTCGGGATAGTGTCATTTAAAGAACGAGGGCAGCACGACGTAAAAAAAACGAAAAAAAAAACCAGAGGAGCCTGCCGAAGATAAGGCCATTACGGCTCGCCTTTAGGCGTCCTCCTCGGGATAGCATCATTTAAAGAACGACGGTCAGCATGTCGTAAAAAAAATTGAAAAAAAAACCGGAGGAGCCTGCCGAAGATGTGGCCATTACGGCTCGCCTTTAGGTGTCCTCGGGGTAGCGTCATTTAAAGAACGAGGGTCAGCATGACGTAAAAAAAATGGAAAAAAACCGGAGGAGCCTGCCGAAGATGAGGCCATTACGGCTCGCCTTTAGGTGTCCTCCTCGGGATAGCGTCATTTAAAGAACGAGGGTCAGCACGATGTAAAAAAAACCAGAAAAAAAATGGAGGAGCCTGCCGAATATGAGGCCATTACGGCTCGCCTTTAGGTGTCCTCCTCGGGATAATGTCATTTAAAGAACTAGGGGCAACACGACGTAAAAAAAACCGAAAAACAAACCGGAGGAGCCTGCTGAAAATAAGGCCATTACGGCTCACCATTAGGTGTCCTCCTCGGGATAACGTCATTTAAAGAACGAGGGTCAGCACATCGTAAAAAAATCGGAAAAGAAAACCGGAGGAGCCTGCCGTAGATGAGGCCATTACGGCTCGCCCTTAGGTGTCCTCCTTGGGATAGCATCATTTAAAGAACGAGGGTCAGCATGATGTAAAAAACAAAGGAAAAAAAACCAGTGGAGCCTTCCGAAAATGAGGCCATTATGGCTCGCCTTTAGGTGTCCTCCTCAGGATAGCGTCATTTAAAGAATTAGGGTCAGCACATAGTGAAAAAAAACCGGAAGAAAATTCGGAGGAGCATGCCGAAAATGAGGCCATTACGGCTCGCCTTTAGGTGTCCTCCTCGGGATAGTGTCATTTAAAGAACGAGGGGCAGCAAGACGTAAAAAACACGAAAAAAAAAACGAGAGTCAGCACGTCGTAAAAAAAATCGAAAAAAAAAACCGGATGAACCTGCCGAAGATGTGGCCATTACGGCTCGCCTTTAGGTGTCCTCCTCGGGATAGCGTCATTTAAAGAACGAGGGTCAGCACGTCGTAAAAAAATCGGAAAAAACCAGAGGAGCCTGCCGAAAATGTGGCCATTACGGCTCGCCTTTAGGTGTTCTCGGGATAGCGTCATTTAAAGAACGAGGGTCAGCACGACGTAAAAAAACCAGAAAAAACCGGAGGATCCTGCCGAAGATGAGGCCATTACGGCTTGCCTTTACGTTTTCTCTTCGGGATAGTGTCAATTAAAGGACGAGGGTCAGCACGATGAAAAAAAAACCAGAAAACAAACCGGAGGAGCCTGCTGAAGATGAGGCCATTACGGCTCACCTTTAGGTGTCCTCCTCGGGATAGCGTCATTTAAAGAGCGAGGGTCAGCACATCGTAAAAAAAATCGGAAAAGAAAACTGGAGGAGCCTGCCGCAGATGAGGCCATTACGGCTCGCCTTTAGGTGTCCTCCTCAGGATAACGTCATTTAAAGAATTAGGGTCAGCACGTAGTGAAAAAAAACCGGAAAAAAATTCGGAGGAGCCAGCCGAAAATGAGGCCATTACAGCTCGCCTTTAGGTGTCCTCCTCTGGATAGTGTCATTTAAAGAACGTGGGGCAGCACGACGTAAAACAAACAAAAAAAAAACGGAGGAGCTTCCTGAAGATGAGGCCATTACGGCTCTCCTTTAGGCGTCCTCCTTGGCATAGCGTCATTTAAAGAACGAGGGTCAGCACGTCATAAAAAAAATCGAAAAAAAAAACCGGAGGAGCCTGCCGAAGATGTGGCCATTACGGCTCGCCTTTAGGCGTCCTTTTCGGGATAGCGTCATTTAAAGAACGAGGGTCAGCACGTCGTAAAAAAATCGGAAAAAAAACCGGAGGAGCCTGCCGAAGATGTGGCCATTACGGCTCGCCTTTAGGTGTTCTCGGGATAGCGTCATTTAAAGAACGAGGGTCAGCACGACGTAAAAAAAAAACCGAAGAGAAAACCGGAGGAGCCTGCCGAAGATGAGGCCATTACGGCTCCCCCTTATGTGTCCTCCTCGTGATAGCGTCATTTAAAGAACGAGGGTCAGCACGACGTAAAAAAAATGAAAAAAAAAACCGGAGGAGCCTGCCGAAGTTGTGGCCGTTACGGGTCGCCTTTAGGTGTCCTCCTCGGGATAGTGTCATTTAAAGAACGAGGGTCAACATGATGTAAAAAAAAATGAGAAAAAAAATCGGAGGAGCCTGCCAAAGATGAGGCCATTACGGCTAACCTTTAGGTGTCTTCCTCGGGATAGCGTCATTTAAAGAGCGAGGGTCTGCACGACATAAAAAAACCAGAAAATAACTGGTGGAGCCTGCCGAAGATGAGGCCATTACGGCTCGCCTTTAGGTGTCCTCTTCGGGATAGCGTCAATTAAAGGACGAGGGTCAGCACGACGTAAAAAAAACCAGAAAACAAACCGGAGGAGCCTGCTGAAGATTAGGGCATTACGGCTCACCTTTAGGTGTCCTCCTTGGGATAGCGTCATTTAAAGAACGAGGGTCAGCACGTCGTAAAAAAAATCGAAAAAAAACCGGAGGAGCTTGCCGGAGATGTGGCCATTTCGGCTCGCCTTTAGGTGTCCTCAGGATAGCATCATTTAAAAAACGATGGTCAGCACGACGTAAAAAAAACCAGAAAAAAAAACCGGAGGAGCCTGCCGAAGATGAGGCCATTACCACTCGCCTTTAGGTGTCCTCCTTGTGATAGCGTCATTTAAAGAACGAGGGTCAGCACGATGGAAAAAAAAACCAGAAAAGAGAACCGGGGGAGCTTGTTGCAGATGAGGCCATTACGGCTCGCCTTTACGTGTCCTCCTCAGGATTGCGTCATTTAAAGAACGAGGGTCAACACGTCGTAAAAAAATCGGAAAAGAAAACCGGAGGAGCCTGCCGCAGATGAGGCCATTACGGCTCGCCTTTAGGTGTCCTCCTCAGGATAGCGTCATTTAAAGAATTAGGGTTAGCACGTAGTGGAAAAAAACCGGAAAATAAATGGAGAAGCCTGCCGAAGATGAGGCCATTACGGCTCGCCTTTAGGTGTCCTCCTCGGGATAGTGTCATTTAAAGAACGAGGGGCAGCACGATGTAAAAAAAAAAAAAAAACCGGAGAAGCCTGCTGAAGATGAGGCCATTACGGCTCGCCTCTAGGAATCCTCCTCGGGATAGTGTCATTTAAAGAACGAGGGTCAGCACGTCGTAAAAAAAATAAGGAAAAAAAACCAGAGGAGCCTGCCGAAGATGAGGCTATTACGGCTAGCCTTTAGGTGTCCTCCTCGGGATAGCGTCAATTAAAGGACGAGGGTCAGCACAACGTAAAAAAAACCAACAAAAAAAACCAGAGGAGGCTGCCAAAGATGAGGCCATTACGGCTCGCCTTTAGGTGTCCTCCTCGGGATAGCGTCATTTAAAGAACGAGGGTCAGCACGTCGTAAAAAAAATCGGAAAAGAAAACCGGAGGAGCCTGCCATAGATGAGGCCATTGCGGCTCGCCTTTAGGTGTCCTCCTCAAGATAGCGTCATTTAAAGAATGAGGGTTAGCACGACGTAAAAAAAAACCAGAAAAAAAACTGGAGGAGCCTGCCAAAGATGAGGCCATTGCGGCTCACCTTTAGGTGTCCTCCTCGGGATAGCGTCATTTAAAGAACGAGGGCCAGCATGATGTAAAAAAAAGGGAAAAAAATCGGTGGAGCCTGCTGAAAATCAGTCCATTACGGCTCGCCTTTAGGTGTCCTCCTCAGACAGCGTCATTTAAAGAACGAAAAAAACCAACAAAAAAAACCAACAAAAAAAAAACCAGAGGAGCTTGCCGAAGATGAGGCCATTACGGCTCGCCTTTAGGTGTCCATCCTCGGACAGCGTCATTTAAAGAACGATGGTCGACACGACGTAAAAAAAAACCTAAGGAGCCTGCCGAAGATGAGGCCATTACGGCTCCTCTTTAGGTGTCCTCCTCGAGATAGCGTCATTTAAAGAACGAGGGTCAGCACGACGTAAAAAAAACCAGAAAAAAAATCGGAGGAGCCTGCTGAAGATGAGGCCATTACGGCTCGCCTTTAGGCGTTCTCCTCGGGATAGCGTCATTTAAAGAACGAGGGTCAGTACATCTTAAAAAAATCAGAAAAAAAACCGGAGGAGCCTGCCGAAGATGTGGCCATTACGGCTCACCTTTAGGTGTCCTCGGGATAGCGTCATTTAAAGAACGAAAAAAACCGGAAAAAAAACCGAAGGAGCCTGCCGAAGATGAGGCCATTACAGGTCGCCTTTTTGTGGCCTCTTCGTGATAGCGTCATTTAAAGAACGAGGGTCAGGATGAGGCCATTACGGCTAGCCTTTAGGTGTTCTCCTCGGGATAGCTTCATTTAAAGAGCGAGGGTTAGCACGTAGTAAAAAAAAATGGAGGAGCCTGCCGAAGATGAGGCCATTACAGCTCGCCTTTAGGTGTTCTCCTCGGGATAGCGTCATTTAAAGAGCGAGGGTCTGCACGACATAAAAAAACCAGAAAAAACCGGAGGAGCCTGCTGAAGATGAGGCCATTACGGCTCGCCTTTAGGTGTTCTCTTCGGGATAGTGTCAATTAAAGGTCGAGTGTCAGCACGACGTAAAAAAAACCAGAAAACAAACCGAAGGAGCCTGCTGAAGATGAGGCCATTACGGCTCACCTTTAGGTGTCCTCCTCGGGATAGTGTCATTTAAAGAGCGAGGGTCAGCACGTCGTAAAAAAAAATCGGAAAAGAAAACTGGAGGAGCCTGCCGCAGATGAGGCCATTACGGCTCGCCTTTATGTGTCCTCCTCAGGA
The DNA here is from genome assembly GCF_003086295.3 of Arachis hypogaea. Classification (NCBI taxonomy): domain Eukaryota; kingdom Viridiplantae; phylum Streptophyta; class Magnoliopsida; order Fabales; family Fabaceae; genus Arachis; species Arachis hypogaea. The sequence continues at coordinate 76,526,600 of NC_092052.1, forward strand.
TAATGTCATTTAAAGAATTAGGGTCAGCACGTAGTGAAAAAAAAAACAGAAAAAATTCGGAGGAGCCTGCCGAAAATGAGGCCATTACGGCTCGCCTTTAGGTGTCCTCCTCTGGATAGTGTCATTTAAAGAACGAGGGGCAGCACGACGTAAAAAAAACAAAAAAAAACGGAGAAGCTTCTTGAAGATGAGGCCAATACGGCTCGCCTTTTGGTGTCCTCCTCGGGATAGTGTCATTTAAAGAACGAGGGGCAGCACGTAACGTTAAAAAAAAACCGGAAAACAAACTGAAGGAGCCTGCTGAAGATAAGGCCATTACGGCTCACCCATAGGTCTCCTCCTCGGGATCGCATCATTTAAAGAACAAGGGTCAGCACGTCGTAAAAAAATCGGAAAAGAAAACCGGAGGAGCCTGCCGCAGATTAGGCCATTACGGCTCGCCTTTAGGTGTCCTCCTCTGGATAGCGTCATTTAAAGAATGAGGGTCAGCACGTAGTGAAAAAAAAACCGGAAAAAAAATCGGAGGAGCTTGCCGAAGATGAGGCCATTACGGCTCGCCTTTAGGTGTCCTCCTCGGGATAGTGTCATTTAAAGAACGAGGGCAGCACGACGTAAAAAAAATGAAAAAAAAAACCAGAGGAGCCTGCCGAAGATAAGGCCATTACGGCTCGCCTTTAGGCGTCCTCCTCGGGATAGCATCATTTAAAGAACGACGGTCAGCATGTCGTAAAAAAAAATTGAAAAAAAAACCGGAGGAGCCTGCCGAAGATGTGGCCATTACGGCTCGCCTTTAGGTGTCCACGGGATAGCGTCATTTAAAGAACGAGGGTCAGCATGACGTAAAAAAAATGGAAAAAAACCGGAGGAGCCTGCCGAAGATGATGCCATTACGGCTTGCCTTTAGGTTTTCTCTTCGGGATAGTGTCAATTAAAGGACGAGGGTCAGCACGACGAAAAAAAAACCAGAAAACAAACCGGAGGAGCCTGCTGAAGATGAGGCCATTACGGCTCACCTTTAGGTGTCCTCCTCGGGATAGCGTCATTTAAAGAGCGAGGGTCAGCACATCGTAAAAAAAATCGGAAAAGAAAACTGGAGGAGCCTGCCGCAGATGAGGCCATTACGGCTCGCCTTTAGGTGTCCTCCTCAGGATAACGTCATTTAAAGAATTAGGGTCAGCACGTAGTGAAAAAAAAACCGGAAAAAAATTCGGAGGAGCCAGCCGAAAATGAGGCCATTACAGCTCGCCTTTAGGTGTCCTCCTCTGGATAGTGTCATTTAAAGAACGTGGGGCAGCACGACGTAAAACAAACAAAAAAAAAACGGAGGAGCTTCCTGAAGATGAGGCCATTACGGCTCTCCTTTAGGCGTCCTCCTCGGCATAGCGTCATTTAAAGAACGAGGGTCAGCACGTCATAAAAAAAATCGAAAAAAAAAACCGGAGGAGCCTGCCGAAGATGTGGCCATTACGGCTCGCCTTTAGGCGTCCTTTTCGGGATAGCGTCATTTAAAGAACGAGGGTCAGCATGACGTAAAAAAAATGGAAAAAAACCGGAGGAGCCTGCCGAAGATGATGCCATTACGGCTTGCCTTTAGGTTTTCTCTTCGGGATAGTGTCAATTAAAGGACGAGGGTCAGCACGACGTAAAAAAAAAAACCGAAGAAAAAACCGGAGGAGCCTGCCGAAGATGAGGCCATTACGGCTCCCCCTTATGTGTCCTCCTCGTGATAGCGTCATTTAAAGAACGAGGGTCAGCACGACGTAAAAAAAATGAAAAAAAAAACCGGAGGAGCCTGCCGAAGTTGTGGCCGTTACGGGTCGCCTTTAGGTGTCCTCCTCGGGATAGTGTCATTTAAAGAACGAGGGTCAACATGATGTAAAAAAAAATGAGAAAAAAAATCGGAGGAGCCTGCCAAAGATGAGGCCATTACGGCTAACCTTTAGGTGTCTTCCTCGGGATAGCGTCATTTAAAGAGCGAGGGTCTGCACGACATAAAAAAACCAGAAAATAACTGGTGGAGCCTGCCGAAGATGAGGCCATTACGGCTCACCTTTAGGTGTCCTCCTCGGGATAGCGTCATTTAAAGAGCGAGGGTCAGCACGTCGTAAAAAAAAATCAGAAAAGAAAACTGGAGGAGCCTGCCGCAGATGAGGCCATTACGGCTCGCCTTTATGTGTCCTCCTCAGGATAATGTCATTTAAAGAATTAGGGTCAGCACGTAGTGAAAAAAAAAACCAGAAAAAATTCGGAGGAGCCTGCCGAAAATGAGGCCATTACGGCTCGCCTTTAGGTGTCCTCCTCTGGATAGTGTCATTTAAAGAACGAGGGGCAGCACGACGTAAAAAAAACAAAAAAAAACGGAGAAGCTTCTTGAAGATGAGGCCAATACGGCTCGCCTTTTGGTGTCCTCCTCGGGATAGTGTCATTTAAAGAACGAGGGGCAGCACGTAACGTTAAAAAAAAACCGGAAAACAAACTGAAGGAGCCTGCTGAAGATAAGGCCATTACGGCTCACCCATAGGTCTCCTCCTCGGGATCGCATCATTTAAAGAACAAGGGTCAGCACGTCGTAAAAAAATCGGAAAAGAAAACCGGAGGAGCCTGCCGCAGATTAGGCCATTACGGCTCGCCTTTAGGTGTCCTCCTCTGGATAGCGTCATTTAAAGAATGAGGGTCAGCACGTAGTGAAAAAAAAACCGGAAAAAAAATCGGAGGAGCTTGCCGAAGATGAGGCCATTACGGCTCGCCTTTAGGTGTCCTCCTCGGATAGTGTCATTTAAAGAACGAGGGCAGCACGACGTAAAAAAAATGAAAAAAAAACCAGAGGAGCCTGCCGAAGATAAGGCCATTACGGCTCGCCTTTAGGCGTCCTCCTCGGGATAGCATCATTTAAAGAACGACGGTCAGCATGTCGTAAAAAAAAATTGAAAAAAAAACCGGAGGAGCCTGCCGAAGATGTGGCCATTACGGCTCGCCTTTAGGTGTCCACGGGATAGCGTCATTTAAAGAACGAGGGTCAGCATGACGTAAAAAAAATGGAAAAAAACCGGAGGAGCCTGCCGAAGATGATGCCATTACGGCTTGCCTTTAGGTTTTCTCTTCGGGATAGTGTCAATTAAAGGACGAGGGTCAGCACGACGAAAAAAAAACCAGAAAACAAACCGGAGGAGCCTGCTGAAGATGAGGCCATTACGGCTCACCTTTAGGTGTCCTCCTCGGGATAGCGTCATTTAAAGAGCGAGGGTCAGCACATCGTAAAAAAAATCGGAAAAGAAAACTGGAGGAGCCTGCCGCAGATGAGGCCATTACGGCTCGCCTTTAGGTGTCCTCCTCAGGATAACGTCATTTAAAGAATTAGGGTCAGCACGTAGTGAAAAAAAAACCGGAAAAAAATTCGGAGGAGCCAGCCGAAAATGAGGCCATTACAGCTCGCCTTTAGGTGTCCTCCTCTGGATAGTGTCATTTAAAGAACGTGGGGCAGCACGACGTAAAACAAACAAAAAAAAAACGGAGGAGCTTCCTGAAGATGAGGCCATTACGGCTCTCCTTTAGGCGTCCTCCTCGGCATAGCGTCATTTAAAGAACGAGGGTCAGCACGTCATAAAAAAAATCGAAAAAAAAAACCGGAGGAGCCTGCCGAAGATGTGGCCATTACGGCTCGCCTTTAGGCGTCCTTTTCGGGATAGCGTCATTTAAAGAACGAGGGTCAGCATGACGTAAAAAAAATGGAAAAAAACCGGAGGAGCCTGCCGAAGATGATGCCATTACGGCTTGCCTTTAGGTTTTCTCTTCGGGATAGTGTCAATTAAAGGACGAGGGTCAGCACGACGTAAAAAAAAAAACCGAAGAAAAAACCGGAGGAGCCTGCCGAAGATGAGGCCATTACGGCTCCCCCTTATGTGTCCTCCTCGTGATAGCGTCATTTAAAGAACGAGGGTCAGCACGACGTAAAAAAAATGAAAAAAAAAACCGGAGGAGCCTGCCGAAGTTGTGGCCGTTACGGGTCGCCTTTAGGTGTCCTCCTCGGGATAGTGTCATTTAAAGAACGAGGGTCAACATGATGTAAAAAAAAATGAGAAAAAAAATCGGAGGAGCCTGCCAAAGATGAGGCCATTACGGCTAACCTTTAGGTGTCTTCCTCGGGATAGCGTCATTTAAAGAGCGAGGGTCTGCACGACATAAAAAAACCAGAAAATAACTGGTGGAGCCTGCCGAAGATGAGGCCATTACGGCTCGCCTTTAGGTGTCCTCTTCGGGATAGCGTCAATTAAAGGACGAGGGTCAGCACGACGTAAAAAAAACCAGAAAACAAACCGGAGGAGCCTGCTGAAGATTAGGGCATTACGGCTCACCTTTAGGTGTCCTCCTTGGGATAGCGTCATTTAAAGAACGAGGGTCAGCACGTCGTAAAAAAAATCGAAAAAAAACCGGAGGAGCTTGCCGGAGATGTGGCCATTTCGGCTCGCCTTTAGGTGTCCTCAGGATAGCATCATTTAAAAAACGATGGTCAGCACGACGTAAAAAAAACCAGAAAAAAAAACCGGAGGAGCCTGCCGAAGATGAGGCCATTACCACTCGCCTTTAGGTGTCCTCCTTGTGATAGCGTCATTTAAAGAACGAGGGTCAGCACGATGGAAAAAAAAACCAGAAAAGAGAACCGGGGGAGCTTGTTGCAGATGAGGCCATTACGGCTCGCCTTTACGTGTCCTCCTCAGGATTGCGTCATTTAAAGAACGAGGGTCAACACGTCGTAAAAAAAATCGGAAAAGAAAACCGGAGGAGCCTGCCGCAGATGAGGCCATTACGGCTCGCCTTTAGGTGTCCTCCTCAGGATAGCGTCATTTAAAGAATTAGGGTTAGCACGTAGTGGAAAAAAACCGGAAAATAAATGGAGAAGCCTGCCGAAGATGAGGCCATTACGGCTCGCCTTTAGGTGTCCTCCTCGGGATAGTGTCATTTAAAGAACGAGGGGCAGCACGATGTAAAAAAAAAAAAAAAACCGGAGAAGCCTGCTGAAGATGAGGCCATTACGGCTCGCCTCTAGGAATCCTCCTCGGGATAGTGTCATTTAAAGAACGAGGGTCAGCACGTCGTAAAAAAAATAAGGAAAAAAAACCAGAGGAGCCTGCCGAAGATGAGGCTATTACGGCTAGCCTTTAGGTGTCCTCCTCGGGATAGCGTCAATTAAAGGACGAGGGTCAGCACAACGTAAAAAAAACCAACAAAAAAAACCAGAGGAGGCTGCCAAAGATGAGGCCATTACGGCTCGCCTTTAGGTGTCCTCCTCGGGATAGCGTCATTTAAAGAACGAGGGTCAGCACGTCGTAAAAAAAATCGGAAAAGAAAACCGGAGGAGCCTGCCATAGATGAGGCCATTGCGGCTCGCCTTTAGGTGTCCTCCTCAAGATAGCGTCATTTAAAGAATGAGGGTTAGCACGACGTAAAAAAAAACCAGAAAAAAAACTGGAGGAGCCTGCCAAAAATGAGGCCATTGCGGCTCACCTTTAGGTGTCCTCCTCGGGATAGCGTCATTTAAAGAACGAGGGCCAGCATGATGTAAAAAAAAGGGAAAAAAATCGGTGGAGCCTGCTGAAAATCAGTCCATTACGGCTCGCCTTTAGGTGTCCTCCTCAGACAGCGTCATTTAAAGAACGAAAAAAACCAACAAAAAAAACCAACAAAAAAAAAACCAGAGGAGCTTGCCGAAAATGAGGCCATTACGGCTCGCCTTTAGGTGTCCATCCTCGGACAGCGTCATTTAAAGAACGATGGTCGACACGATGTAAAAAAAAACCTAAGGAGCCTGCCGAAGATGAGGCCATTACGGCTCCTCTTTAGGTGTCCTCCTCGAGATAGCGTCATTTAAAGAACGAGGGTCAGCACGACGTAAAAAAAACCAGAAAAAAAATCGGAGGAGCCTGCTGAAGATGAGGCCATTACGGCTCGCCTTTAGGCGTTCTCCTCGGGATAGCGTCATTTAAAGAACGAGGGTCAGTACATCTTAAAAAAAATCAGAAAAAAAACCGGAGGAGCCTGCCGAAGATGTGGCCATTACGGCTCACCTTTAGGTGTCATCGGGATAGCGTCATTTAAAGAACGAAAAAAACCGGAAAAAAAACCGAAGGAGCCTGCCGAAGATGAGGCCATTACAGGTCGCCTTTTTGTGGCCTCTTCGTGATAGCGTCATTTAAAGAACGAGGGTCAGGATGAGGCCATTACGGCTAGCCTTTAGGTGTTCTCCTCGGGATAGCTTCATTTAAAGAGCGAGGGTTAGCACGTAGTAAAAAAAAATGGAGGAGCCTGCCGAAGATGAGGCCATTACAGCTCGCCTTTAGGTGTTCTCCTCGGGATAGCGTCATTTAAAGAGCGAGGGTCTGCACGACATAAAAAAACCAGAAAAAACCGGAGGAGCCTGCTGAAGATGAGGCCATTACGGCTCGCCTTTAGGTGTTCTCTTCGGGATAGTGTCAATTAAAGGTCGAGTGTCAGCACGACGTAAAAAAAACCAGAAAACAAACCGAAGGAGCCTGCTGAAGATGAGGCCATTACGGCTCACCTTTAGGTGTCCTCCTCGGGATAGCGTCATTTAAAGAGCGAGGGTCAGCACGTCGTAAAAAAAAATCAGAAAAGAAAACTGGAGGAGCCTGCCGCAGATGAGGCCATTACGGCTCGCCTTTATGTGTCCTCCTCAGGATAATGTCATTTAAAGAATTAGGGTCAGCACGTAGTGAAAAAAAAAACCAGAAAAAATTCGGAGGAGCCTGCCGAAAATGAGGCCATTACGGCTCGCCTTTAGGTGTCCTCCTCTGGATAGTGTCATTTAAAGAACGAGGGGCAGCACGACGTAAAAAAAACAAAAAAAAACGGAGAAGCTTCTTGAAGATGAGGCCAATACGGCTCGCCTTTTGGTGTCCTCCTCGGGATAGTGTCATTTAAAGAACGAGGGGCAGCACGTAACGTTAAAAAAAAACCGGAAAACAAACTGAAGGAGCCTGCTGAAGATAAGGCCATTACGGCTCACCCATAGGTCTCCTCCTCGGGATCGCATCATTTAAAGAACAAGGGTCAGCACGTCGTAAAAAAATCGGAAAAGAAAACCGGAGGAGCCTGCCGCAGATTAGGCCATTACGGCTCGCCTTTAGGTGTCCTCCTCTGGATAGCGTCATTTAAAGAATTAGGGTCAGCACGTAGTGAAAAAAAACCGGAAAAAAAATCGGAGGAGCTTGCCGAAGATGAGGCCATTACGGCTCGCCTTTAGGTGTCCTCCTCGGGATAGTGTCATTTAAAGAACGAGGGCAGCACGACGTAAAAAAAATGAAAAAAAAACCAGAGGAGCTTGCCGAAATAAGGCCATTACGGCTCGCCTTTAGGCGTCCTCCTCGGGATAGCATCATTTAAAGAACGACGGTCAGCATGTCGTAAAAAAAATTGAAAAAAAAAACGGAGGAGCCTGCCGAAGATGTGGCCATTACGGCTCGCCTTTAGGTGTCCACGGGATAGCGTCATTTAAAGAACGAGGGTCAGCATGACGTAAAAAAAATGGAAAAAAACCGGAGGAGCCTGCCGAAGATGAGGCCATTACGGCTCGCCTTTAGGTGTCCTCCTCGGGATAGCGTCATTTAAAGAACGAGGGTCAGCACGATGTAAAAAAAACCGGAAAAAAAAATGGAGGAGCCTGCCGAAGATGAGGCCATTACGGCTCGCCTTTAGGTGTCCTCCTCGGGATAATGTCATTTAAAGAACTAGGGGCAACACGACGTAAAAAAAACCGAAAAACAAACCGGAGGAGCCTGCTGAAAATAAGGCCATTACGGCTCACCATTAGGTGTCCTCCTCGGGATAGCGTCATTTAAAGAACGAGGGTCAGCACATCGTAAAAAAAATCGGAAAAGAAAACCGGAGGAGCCTGCCGTAGATGAGGCCATTACGGCTCGCCCTTAGGTGTCCTCCTTGGATAGCGTCATTTAAAGAACGAGGGTCAGCATGATGTAAAAAACAAAGGAAAAAAAACCAGTGGAGCCTTCCGAAAATGAGGCCATTATGGCTCGCCTTTAGGTGTCCTCCTCAGGATAGCGTCATTTAAAGAATTAGGGTCAGCTGATGCCAAGGCATCTTAGGCTAGTTTCACTAGCCTTTTTCTTTTATTTTTAGTTGTTTTATGCATTTTCTTGAGCCTTAAGTAATCATTTGGGCCAAATAGTCATGCTTGTCTTAAATCATTCAAACATGAAGATTTTTATGCAAATTCCATGAGTTTTTAGTTATATTCCTTGAATGCTATGAATGGAAGAATTCTCATGAATTTTAGCAAGACTTTGATGCAACTGTTTGGATGATTTCAGGGAAGAAGAGGCTAGGCAAGGAAGCAACAAAATCAATAAAGGAAGCTTGAATATCACATGTGGAGTTTAAGTTCCAGTTTAAGCCTAAACTGGAGCTTAAACGCCAAAAATCATGAAGGATAAGAAATGCTGGAAATGAAGTTTAACCACCAGTTTGACCTCAAACTGGAGGTTAAACGCCAGAATGGAAGGTCTCACCAAAGAAGCATTTCCACGTTTAACCTCCAGTTTGACCTCAAACTGGAGGTTAAACGCCAGAATGATAATGCCACTCAGGAAGGAGTTCCACGTTTAACCTCCAGTTTGACCTCAAACTGGAGGTTAAACGCCAGAAGTGGGAATAGCACCAGGGAGCCATTTCCACGTTTAAGCTCCAGTTTGACCTCAAACTGGAGCTTAAACGTGTTCGACAGCCTTTCTCCTCCAGGGTTGCTCTCTCCATTTCCACGTTTAACCTCCAGTTTGACCTCAAACTGGAGGTTAAACGTGTTCGACCTCTTCACCTTCCATGGAATCAGGCCAGCTGACCTCTTCACCTTCCATGGAGTATAACTCGAGTTGTAGAGATCCAATTGAGGTGCTTCCAGTTGCGTTAGAAAGCTGACATCCATAGCTTTCCAACCCAACGAGGTATAATAGTCTATATTTGGCATCAAATTGGCAAGGTTGACAAGAGAACAAAGTGACGACTCAAGAAAGGGGGTGCAACATTTGAGTGTAGTTTAATGGATCATTATCCTTTTTGGATCAATTATGTCACTCAGCCCTTCAAGCAAGCAAGGCCCATCAACAACACCAAATCAAGGCCATAAGAATCATCTAGAATAGTTTATTTTCATTTGATTGTAATTTGCTTTGAATTTCATTTTCATTTTGTAATTTAGGGAGCCTATTTAAAGGCCTTAGTTTCTGCATTTAGATAGGGGGATTGAAGGGGAATCCAGCCCCTGATGGGGACTTTTACTTTTACTTTCACTTTTAGCTAGTTTTCCTTTTCTTTGTAATTGAATTCAGAGCTATGATTCACTAAACCCCCTTTCATTGGGTTAGGGAGCTCTATTGTAATTCAATGAATCAATAATAGTTTATCTTCTTCTTCAATCTTTTCTCTTGAATTTTGTTAGAAAGCTTCTCGATCTAATTCCATTGAGTAGTTGTCTTGGGAAAGAAACTACTCAAACTTGGAATCCTTCGGAGCCTTGGGAAAGGAATGGAGGATTCATGCTAGAGAAGCTTTCTCACAGTGGATTGGATTGGGGTTTGGATGGATATTGTGACATGTAATCCTACCAAATTGTGGTTCATGAAATTGTGTGGTATAATCAGTGATCAAGCATCATCTCTTCTTATGAACATTTAAACCAAGGGATTGGGAATTTGTTTGTTTTTAGAGAGCATTGGTGAGCCAAGGAATTGGGATCCAATCATATAAGATTGCCAAGCAAAATTCAATGAATGCATTGGTTGAGGAAGAGATATACATGTTTTGATTCGGAGATTTCAATATCTCCTAAACCCAATGAATTCCCCATTTCTGATTTCCCCTTTCTCTTTACGTTCTGCTACTCAATTCATGCAATCACCCCCATTCCCTTTTAATTTCAACAATTTAGTTTCTGCTCTTTAATTCATGCAATTTAAGATTCCGCCATTTCAATTTCTTGTCATTTACTTTTCCCGCCACTTTTACATTCCGCAATACTCATCTCAATCTTGATTCCGCTCAACTAGAACACACTTCTAATCCGAATTGCTCACTCAACCAATCCTTGTGGGATTCGACCTCACTCTATTGTGAGTTTTTACTTGACGATAACCGGTGCACTTGCCGGAAGGAATTTTGCCGATCGTGCAATTTCCTAAATCGTAGCATAACTAGTTTATGTGCATCAAGTTTATGGCGCCGTTGCCGGGGATTGGTTTTCGATTGACAATTCTCCAATTGGAAGTTAACTAGATTGAGCAATTTTTCTTTTCTTTTGTTAATAGTTTTTGTTTCAGTTTATTACTGCTTATTTCTGCAAATTTTAATTTGTTTTCTTTGCTTATTCACTTGTTAGCATACTAACCACCAGCTGTTTGTGATATTGCCTCACTATGGGATTTCCACTATCTTTGGATGAGTATTGTTTGAGACTGAGCACATTGCAAAAAAGAAAGGAGTATCCATCATCTTTTGGTCAATCAAAATTCATGAGAAACTCTCCACCACCACAGAATGATTCATGTTATTATGCTCATGGTGGGTGGGAGTATCAGGAACAGGAAACGGGGTACTTCCCAGAGCCACAAAATGGTCCATGTTTTGGTGAATTTGATCACTACTCAAGTTGTGGCTGGGAAGATCAAAACCAAAGAGATTTCACTTATTCACACCCCATTCATCAAGAGCCATCACCTCTGAATTATCCAACCTCACCTCCTAGTTTTACATATCCAAATTCTTCATCACTTGAGCATTTCTCAGCACAAAATTCCTTCTCAAATTCATACAATTCATTTCACTATCCACAAGACTCATTCCACTACACACAAGAGTCATACCACTACCAACACTCCAACCAAAGACTCTATCAGCCCACACAAAACACATACTCCCAGCCACCATATCACAGCCAAGATAATCAACCTCATCAACCCAATCCGAACCAACAATTTCAAGATCAATTAAACAGGATAGAAGGAATGCTTGCAACTATGGGCAGAGATGTGGCCGATTTGAAAGGCTTTAAGGAAGAATTGATATCCAACTTACAAAATCAAGGTGCTGCCATTCAAAAGCTAGAAGCACAAATTGGATATCTATCAAAGCAAATCCCTACCCACAATTCTTCTAGTGATACCATGGCAAACCCAAGGGAGGAATCAGAAGAACAAGAAATGGAGAAAGTCAATCAAGGGAGATCACACTCCAATGAAACAGAGAGTTGCAAAGAGGAAGGGTTCATTGAACCACAAATTCAGGAAGCTTTTGATGAACAGGATACTCCAACTGTCCAACAACAACCAAGTTCTGAGATCAAGGATGTGAAGGCAGTAGAAACAAGCACCAAAATGAGGATTGTGACCGAGAAACAAAGGACCATATCCATGAAGAAGAGAAGGTCGAAGAACAATCCAACTCCTGAGCCAACAAGCAAGTTCACTCAAGCCAATCACAAGGGAAAGCTTGCTGGAAAGAAGCATTCACAACAAGGGGCACTAACTAGCTCCTTTATCCACTTGAAGTCATTCCTCTTAACAAACTGGAGGAAGAGGAAGAAAGTCAGGAACAGCATGTCAAGCTAATGACGTTAAAGAAGCGCTTGTTGGGAGGCAACCCAACCAAAGGTAGTTTTTCTTTTCTAGTTATTTCAATAAAAGAGTTAAGTAGATTTATCTGTATTGCAAGGAGCTAAGTTTGGTGTTGCACACCAAAACAATTCAAGGGTGAATGTGAGATTCTAAGTTTGGTGTTCCACCAAAAACTTCATTAAAAGCACATTTCTACCTCAGCATGACTAGTCACTAGCTCCAACCAATCAGGGAAACTACTTAAACAATAGTTTAATTTCTAGTTCATAGTTTCTTTTTCTAGTTCATAGTTATTTTCTTAATAAAAGCACATGAGGTTTTCTGCATATGATCCAAATTGCTGCATATGGCAAGGAACTAAGTTTGGTGTTCACACACCAATCTAAGTTCAGAGGCCTACAAACATCCATGCATACTAACCAATTCTCAAAGTGCTTGGGGAACAAGCAACTTCTAATAGCTTTGCAGGAAGACAATCAATCTCATGGAAGGAATATACATCATCATCAAAGAGAACACCAAGGCTAGGAAGGATGATGAACAACAAAGAAGATGATAAAAGGTTGTATTGTCACTTAATTGCTTGTACTTTGAATTGCTGACATTGGAAGTTTGCATGCACCCCTGCTTTAAGTTTGAGTCATTGCAGTTTTTGTTTGTCTGTTTGTTTAATTTCCAAATAAGTGATAGTCTAAGTGTTTGGATAAACTTCACTTGCTTAAATGTATGCTTGCCATGCTTGTTCTGTTTCCAAAAAAATAAAAGAAAAGTTTGAACAAAAGTAACTCAATTCCATTTAGTAAGAAATCAAATAAGATTAAGTGGTGGTATGCATGTTTGATTGAATAGTCAGCTCACTAAGAAATAAAGTTAGAATTGTCACTTTTAGTGGAAATTAGGATGCTGTCTATGGATCTTGATGAATAAATGTCTTTGGCCATGAAAAAGAAAGAAGAAGAAGAAGAAAAAGCCACTGAAAAAGGGCAACCAAAAAGCAAAAAAATTGAGAAAATAAGCTAGGCACCAATGGTTTGAACTTCTGAGACAAATGCCTGTGGTGTTTATGTATTAAGGATATGCTTGGATGAATAGGTTCTGAGGAGTGTTTCAACACTTGGTAACTTGGGTTAACTAACCCGGGATTATCAACCAAAAGTCCATTATCAAGAGCAACCTAAATACAAAACATTTAGTCACACAAAGAGGTGCTGGGCACCAATGTCTCAAGAAGAAATGTGAACTAAAATGCCTAAAGTGGATATGTGTAGTGCACTGATAAGAAAAAGAAAATGCCAAAGGCTTGTGCAACACATGACACTGAGCAACAAGGAGCAAATAAGCTCAAAGAAAAAGAAAAAACAAAGAAAAGAAACTTGCCAAGGATATGTGAATAACAAGAGGCCATAGCAGTGTTTTAGTGGAAACATAAAAAGTGACATTCTTACCTAAGAAACAATAAAGTGATGCTGCAACAACTTTCTGCATGAACACCCCATTAATCAATGTCAATTACTTACTGATATGGCTAATGAATTTACTTTCTGTTTCATTCTTTCTTCTCAATAATTCAGAACTTGCTTGGGGACAAGCAAGGATTAAGTTTGGTGTTGTGATGCCAAGGCATCTTAGGCTAGTTTCACTAGCCTTTTTCTTTTATTTTTAGTTGTTTTATGCATTTTCTTGAGCCTTAAGTAATCATTTGGGCCAAATAGTCATGCTTGTCTTAAATCATTCAAACATGAAGATTTTTATGCAAATTCCATGAGTTTTTAGTTATATTCCTTGAATGCTATGAATGGAAGAATTCTCATGAATTTTAGCAAGACTTTGATGCAACTGTTTGGATGATTTCAGGGAAGAAGAGGCTAGGCAAGGAAGCAACAAAATCAATAAAGGAAGCTTGAATATCACATGTGGAGTTTAAGTTCCAGTTTAAGCCTAAACTGGAGCTTAAACGCCAAAAATCATGAAGGATAAGAAATGCTGGAAATGAAGTTTAACCACCAGTTTGACCTCAAACTGGAGGTTAAACGCCAGAATGGAAGGTCTCACCAAAGAAGCATTTCCACGTTTAACCTCCAGTTTGACCTCAAACTGGAGGTTAAACGCCAGAATGATAATGCCACTCAGGAAGGAGTTCCACGTTTAACCTCCAGTTTGACCTCAAACTGGAGGTTAAACGCCAGAAGTGGGAATAGCACCAGGGAGCCATTTCCACGTTTAAGCTCCAGTTTGACCTCAAACTGGAGCTTAAACGTGTTCGACAGCCTTTCTCCTCCAGGGTTGCTCTCTCCATTTCCACGTTTAACCTCCAGTTTGACCTCAAACTGGAGGTTAAACGTGTTCGACCTCTTCACCTTCCATGGAATCAGGCCAGCTGACCTCTTCACCTTCCATGGAGTATAACTCGAGTTGTAGAGATCCAATTGAGGTGCTTCCAGTTGCGTTAGAAAGCTGACATCCATAGCTTTCCAACGAGGTATAATAGTCTATATTTGGCATCAAATTGGCAAGGTTGACAAGAGAACAAAGTGACGACTCAAGAAAGGGGGTGCAACATTTGAGTGTAGTTTAATGGATCATTATCCTTTTTGGATCAATTATGTCACTCAGCCCTTCAAGCAAGCAAGGCCCATCAACAACACCAAATCAAGGCCATAAGAATCATCTAGAATAGTTTATTTTCATTTGATTGTAATTTGCTTTGAATTTCATTTTCATTTTGTAATTTAGGGAGCCTATTTAAAGGCCTTAGTTTCTGCATTTAGATAGGGGGGATTGAAGGGGAATCCAGCCCCTGATGGGGACTTTTACTTTTACTTTCACTTTTAGCTAGTTTTCCTTTTCTTTGTAATTGAATTCAGAGCTATGATTCACTAAACCCCCTTTCATTGGGTTAGGGAGCTCTATTGTAATTCAATGAATCAATAATAGTTTATCTTCTTCTTCAATCTTTTCTCTTGAATTTTGTTAGAAAGCTTCTCGATCTAATTCCATTGAGTAGTTGTCTTGGGAAAGAAACTACTCAAACTTGGAATCCTTCGGAGCCTTGGGAAAGGAATGGAGGATTCATGCTAGAGAAGCTTTCTCACAGTGGATTGGATTGGGGTTTGGATGGATATTGTGACATGTAATCCTACCAAATTGTGGTTCATGAAATTGTGTGGTATAATCAGTGATCAAGCATCATCTCTTCTTATGAACATTTAAACCAAGGGATTGGGAATTTGTTTGTTTTTAGAGAGCATTGGTGAGCCAAGGAATTGGGATCCAATCATATAAGATTGCCAAGCAAAATTCAATGAATGCATTGGTTGAGGAAGAGATATACATGTTTTGATTCGGAGATTTCAATATCTCCTAAACCCAATGAATTCCCCATTTCTGATTTCCCCTTTCTCTTTACGTTCTGCTACTCAATTCATGCAATCACCCCCATTCCCTTTTAATTTCAACAATTTAGTTTCTGCTCTTTAATTCATGCAATTTAAGATTCCGCCATTTCAATTTCTTGTCATTTACTTTTCCCGCCACTTTTACATTCCGCAATACTCATCTCAATCTTGATTCCGCTCAACTAGAACACACTTCTAATCCGAATTGCTCACTCAACCAATCCTTGTGGGATTCGACCTCACTCTATTGTGAGTTTTTACTTGACGATAACCGGTGCACTTGCCGGAAGGAATTTTGCCGATCGTGCAATTTCCTAAATCGTAGCATAACTAGTTTATGTGCATCAAGTTTATGGCGCCGTTGCCGGGGATTGGTTTTCGATTGACAATTCTCCAATTGGAAGTTAACTAGATTGAGCAATTTTTCTTTTCTTTTGTTAATAGTTTTTGTTTCAGTTTATTACTGCTTATTTCTGCAAATTTTAATTTGTTTTCTTTGCTTATTCACTTGTTAGCATACTAACCACCAGCTGTTTGTGATATTGCCTCACTATGGGATTTCCACTATCTTTGGATGAGTATTGTTTGAGACTGAGCACATTGCAAAAAAGAAAGGAGTATCCATCATCTTTTGGTCAATCAAAATTCATGAGAAACTCTCCACCACCACAGAATGATTCATGTTATTATGCTCATGGTGGGTGGGAGTATCAGGAACAGGAAACGGGGTACTTCCCAGAGCCACAAAATGGTCCATGTTTTGGTGAATTTGATCACTACTCAAGTTGTGGCTGGGAAGATCAAAACCAAAGAGATTTCACTTATTCACACCCCATTCATCAAGAGCCATCACCTCTGAATTATCCAACCTCACCTCCTAGTTTTACATATCCAAATTCTTCATCACTTGAGCATTTCTCAGCACAAAATTCCTTCTCAAATTCATACAATTCATTTCACTATCCACAAGACTCATTCCACTACACACAAGAGTCATACCACTACCAACACTCCAACCAAAGACTCTATCAGCCCACACAAAACACATACTCCCAGCCACCATATCACAGCCAAGATAATCAACCTCATCAACCCAATCCGAACCAACAATTTCAAGATCAATTAAACAGGATAGAAGGAATGCTTGCAACTATGGGCAGAGATGTGGCCGATTTGAAAGGCTTTAAGGAAGAATTGATATCCAACTTACAAAATCAAGGTGCTGCCATTCAAAAGCTAGAAGCACAAATTGGATATCTATCAAAGCAAATCCCTACCCACAATTCTTCTAGTGATACCATGGCAAACCCAAGGGAGGAATCAGAAGAACAAGAAATGGAGAAAGTCAATCAAGGGAGATCACACTCCAATGAAACAGAGAGTTGCAAAGAGGAAGGGTTCATTGAACCACAAATTCAGGAAGCTTTTGATGAACAGGATACTCCAACTGTCCAACAACAACCAAGTTCTGAGATCAAGGATGTGAAGGCAGTAGAAACAAGCACCAAAATGAGGATTGTGACCGAGAAACAAAGGACCATATCCATGAAGAAGAGAAGGTCGAAGAACAATCCAACTCCTGAGCCAACAAGCAAGTTCACTCAAGCCAATCACAAGGGAAAGCTTGCTGGAAAGAAGCATTCACAACAAGGGGCACTAACTACCTGCCGAAGATGTGGCCATTACGGCTCGCCTTTAGGTGTCCTCCTCGGGATAGCGTCATTTAAAGAACGAGGGTCAGCACGTCGTAAAAAAATCGGAAAAAAACCAGAGGAGCCTGCCGAAAATGTGGCCATTACGGCTCGCCTTTAGGTGTTCTCGGGATAGCGTCATTTAAAGAACGAGGGTCAGCACGACGTAAAAAAACCAGAAAAAACCGGAGGATCCTGCCGAAGATGAGGCCATTACGGCTTGCCTTTAGGTGTTCTCTTCGGGATAGTGTCAATTAAAGGACGAGGGTCAGCACGACGAAAAAAAAAACCAGAAAACAAACCGGAGGAGCCTGCTGAAGATGAGGCCATTACGGCTCACCTTTAGGTGTCCTCCTCGGGATAGCGTCATTTAAAGAGCGAGGGTCAGCACATCGTAAAAAAAATCGGAAAAGAAAACTGGAGGAGCCTGCCGCAGATGAGGCCATTACGGCTCGCCTTTAGGTGTCCTCCTCAGGATAACGTCATTTAAAGAATTAGGGTCAGCACGTAGTGAAAAAAAAACCGGAAAAAAATTCGGAGGAGCCTGCCGAAAATGAGGCCATTACAGCTCGCCTTTAGGTGTCCTCCTCTGGATAGTGTCATTTAAAGAACGTGGGGCAGCACGACGTAAAAAAAACAAAAAAAAAACGGAGGAGCTTCCTGAAGATGAGGCCATTACGGCTCTCCTTTAGGCGTCCTCCTCGGCATAGCGTCATTTAAAGAACGAGGGTGAGCACGTCATAAAAAAAATCGAAAAAAAAAACCGGAGGAGCCTGCCGAAGATGTGGCCATTACGGCTCGCCTTTAGGCGTCCTTTTCGGGATAGCGTCATTTAAAGAACGAGGGTCAGCACGTCGTAAAAAAATCGGAAAAAAAACCGGAGGAGCCTGCCGAAGATGTGGCCATTACGGCTCGCCTTTAGGTGTTCTCGGGATAGCGTCATTTAAAGAACGAGGGTCAGCACGACGTAAAAAAAAAACCGAAGAAAAAACCGGAGGAGCCTGCCGAAGATGAGGCCGTTACGGCTCCCCCTTATGTGTCCTCCTCGTGATAGCGTCATTTAAAGAACGAGGGTCAGCACGACGTAAAAAAAATGAAAAAAAAAACCGGAGGAGCCTGCCGAAGTTGTGGCCGTTACGGGTCGCCTTTAGGTGTCCTCCTCGGGATAGTGTCATTTAAAGAACGAGGGTCAGCATGATGTAAAAAAAAATGAGAAAAAAAATCGGAGGAGCCTGCCAAAGATGAGGCCATTACGGCTAACCTTTAGGTGTCTTCCTCGGGATAGCGTCATTTAAAGAGCGAGGGTCTGCACGACATAAAAAAACCAGAAAATAACTGGTGGAGCCTACCGAAGATGAGGCCACTACGGCTCGCCTTTAGGTGTCCTCTTCGGGATAGCGTCAATTAAAGGACGAGGGTCAGCACGACGTAAAAAAAACCAGAAAACAAACCGGAGGAGCCTGCTGAAGATTAGGGCATTACGGCTCACCTTTAGGTGTCCTCCTTGGGATAGCGTCATTTAAAGAACGAGGGTCAGCACGTCGTAAAAAAAATCGAAAAAAAACCGGAGGAGCTTGCCGGAGATGTGGCCATTTCGGCTCGCCTTTAGGTGTCCTCAGGATAGCATCATTTAAAAAACGATGGTCAGCACGACGTAAAAAAAACCAGAAAAAAAAACCGGAGGAGCCTGCCGAAGAAGAGGCCATTACCACTCGCCTTTAGGTGTCCTCCTTGTGATAGCGTCATTTAAAGAACGAGGGTCAGCACGATGGAAAAAAAAAACCAGAAAAGAGAACCGGGGAGCTTGTTGCAGATGAGGCCATTACGGCTCGCCTTTACGTGTCCTCCTCAGGATTGCGTCATTTAAAGAACGAGGGTCAACACGTCGTAAAAAAAATCGGAAAAGAAAACCGGAGGAGCCTGCCGCAGATGAGGCCATTACGGCTCGCCTTTAGGTGTCCTCCTCAGGATAGCGTCATTTAAAGAACGAGGGTCAGCACGTCGTAAAAAAAACAAGGAAAAAAAACCAGAGGAGCCTGCCGAAGATGAGGCTATTACGGCTAGCCTTTAGGTGTCCTCCTCGGGATAGCGTCAATTAAAGGACGAGGGTCAGCACAACGTAAAAAAAACCAACAAAAAAAACCAGAGGAGGCTGCCGAAGATGAGGCCATTACGGCTCGCCTTTAGGTGTCCTCCTCGGGATAGCGTCATTTAAAGAACGAGGGTCAGCACGTCGTAAAAAAAATCGGAAAAGAAAACCGGAGGAGCCTGCCATAGATGAGGCCATTGTGGCTCGCCTTTAGGTGTCCTCCTCAAGATAGCGTCATTTAAAGAATGAGGGTTAGCACGACGTAAAAAAAAACCAGAAAAAAAACTGGAGGAGCCTGCCAAAGATGAGGCCATTGCGGCTCACCTTTAGGTGTCCTCCTCGGGATAACGTCATTTAAAGAACGAGGGCCAGCATGATGTAAAAAAAAGGGAAAAAAATCGGTGGAGCCTGCTGAAAATCAGTCCATTACGGCTCGCCTTTAGGCGTCCTCCTCGGGATAGCGTCATTTAAAGTACGAGGGTCAGCACGACGTAAAAAAAAAACCGGAGGAGCCTGCCAAAGATGAGGCCAATGCGGCTCACCTTTAGGTGTCCTCCTCGGGATAGTGTCATTTAAAGAACGAGGGTCAGCATGATGCAAAAAATAAAGGAAAAAAAACCGGAGGAGCCTACCGAAAATGAGGCCATTACGGCTCGCCTTTAGGTGTCCTCCTCATGATAGCGTCATTTAAAGAGCGAGGGACAGCACGTAATAAAAAAAACTGGTGGAACCTGCTGAATATCAGGCTATTACGGCTCGCCTTTAGGCGTCCTCCTCCGGATAGCGTCACTTAAAGAACGAGGGTCAACACGACGTAAAAAAAACCGGAAAAAAACCGGAGGAGCCTGCCGAAGATGAGGCCATTAAGGCTCGCCTTTAGGTGTCCTCCTCGGGATAGTGTCATTTAAAGAACAAGGGACAGAACGACGAAAAAAAATCGGAAAACAAACCGGAGGAGCCTACTGAAGATGAGGCCATTACGGCTCACCTTTAGGTGTTCTCCTCGGGATAGCGCCATTTAACGAACGAGGGTCAGCACGTCGTAAAAAAAATCTGAAAAGAAAACCGAAGGAGCATGCCGTAGAAGAGGCCATTACGGCTCGCCTTTAGGTGTCCTCCTTAAGATAGCATCATTTAAAGAATTAGGGTTAGCACGTAGAGGAAAAAAACTGGAAAAAAAAACCGGAGAAGCCTACCGAAGATGAGGACATTACGGCTCGCCTTTAGGTGTCCTCCTCGGGATAGTGTCATTTAAAGAACGAGGGGCAGCACGACGTAAAAAAATGAAAAAAAAACCGGAGGAGCCTACCGAAGATGAGGCTATTAGGGCTCGCCTTTAGGTGTCCTCCTCGGGATAGCGTCAATTAAAGGACGAGGGTCAGCACAACGTAAAAAAAACCAACAAAAAACACCAGAGGAGCCTGCCGAAGATGAGGCCAATATGGCTCGCCTTTAGGTGTCCATCCTGGGACAGCGTCATTTAAAGAACGATGGTCGACACGATGTAAAAAAAAAAACCTAAGGAGCCTGCTGAAGATGAGGCCATTACGGCTCCCCTTTAGTTGTCCTCCTCGAGATAGCGTCATTTAAAGAACGAGGGTCAGCACAACGTAAAAAAAACCACAAAAAAAAACCAGAGGAGCCTGCCGAAGATGAGGCCATTACGGCTCGCCTTTAGGTGTCCTCCTTGGGATAGCGTCATTTAAAGAGCGAGGGTCAGCACGATGTAAAAAAGACACTGAAAAAAAAATCGTAGGAGCCTGCCGAAGATGAGGCCAATATGGCTCGCCTTTAGGTGTCCTCCTCGGGATAGTGTCATTAAAAGAACCAGGGGCAACACGACGTAAAAAAAATCAGAAAACAAACCGAAGGAGCCTGCTGAAGATGAGGCCATTACGGCTCGCCTTTAGGTGTCCTCCTCAGGATAGCGTCATTTAAAGAATTAGGGTTAGCACGTAGTGAAAAAAAAAACCGAAAAAAAAAACGGGAGAAGCCTGCCGAAGATGAGGCCATTACGGCTCGCCTTTAGGTGTCCTCCTCGGGATAGTGTCATTTAAAGAACGAGGGACAGTACGGCGTAAAAAAAAAACCGGAGGAGCCTGCTGAAGATGAGGCCATTACGGCTCGCCTCTAGGAATCATCCTCGGGATAGTGTCATTTAAAGAACGAGGGTCAGCACGTCGTAAAAAAAATCGGAGGAGTCTGCCGAAGATGAGGCTATTACGGCTCGCCTTTAGGTGTCCTCCTCAGACAGCGTCATTTAAAGAACGAAAAAAACCAACAAAAAAAACCAACAAAAAAAAACCAGAGGAGCTTGCCGAAGATGAGGCCATTACGGCTCGCCTTTAGGTGTCCATCCTCGGACAGCGTCATTTAAAGAACGATGGTCGACACGACGTAAAAAAAAACCTAAGGAGCCTGCCGAAGATGAGGCCATTACGGCTCCTCTTTAGGTGTCCTCCTCGAGATAGCGTCATTTAAAGAACGAGGGTCAGCACGACGTAGAAAAAACCAGAAAAAAAATCGGAGGAGCCTGCTGAAGATGAGGCCATTACGGCTCGCCTTTAGGCGTTCTCCTCGGGATAGCGTCATTTAAAGAACGAGGGTCAGTACATCTTAAAAAAAATCAGAAAAAAAACCGGAGGAGCCTGCCGAAGATGTGGCCATTACGGCTCACCTTTAGGTGTCCTCGGGATAGCGTCATTTAAAGAACGAAAAAAACCGGAAAAAAAACCGGAGGAGCCTGCCGAAGATGAGGCCATTACAGGTCGCCTTTTTGTCGCCTCTTCGTGATAGCGTCATTTAAAGAACGAGGGTCAGGATGAGGCCATTACGGCTAGCCTTTAGGTGTTCTCCTCGGGATAGCTTCATTTAAAGAGCGAGGGTTAGCACGTAGTAAAAAAAATGGAGGAGCCTGCCGAAGATGAGGCCATTACGGCTCGCCTTTAGGTGTTCTCCTCGGATAGCATCATTTAAAGAGCGAGGGTCTGCACGACATAAAAAAACCAGAAAAAACCGGAGGAGCCTGCTGAAGATGAGGCCATTACGGCTCGCCTTTAGGTGTTCTCTTCGGGATAGTGTCAATTAAAGGTCGAGTGTCAGCACGACGTAAAAAAAACCAGAAAACAAACCGAAGGAGCCTGCTGAAGATGAGGCCATTACGGCTCACCTTTAGGTGTCCTCCTCGGGATAGCGTCATTTAAAGAGCGAGGGTCAGCACGTCGTAAAAAAAAATCGGAAAAGAAAACTGGAGTAGCCTGCCGCAGATGAGGCCATTACGGCTCGCCTTTATGTGTCCTCCTCAGGATAATGTCATTTAAAGAATTAGGGTCAGCACGTAGTGAAAAAAAAAACCAGAAAAAATTCGGAGGAGCCTGCCGAAAATGAGGCCATTACGGCTCGCCTTTAGGTGTCCTCCTCTGGATAGTGTCATTTAAAGAACGAGGGGCAGCACGACGTAAAAAAACAAAAAAAAAACGGAGTAGCTTCTTGAAGATGAGGCCAATACGGCTCGCCTTTTGGTGTCCTCCTCGGGATAGTGTCATTTAAAGAACGAGGGGCAGCACGTAACGTTAAAAAAAAAACCGGAAAACAAACTGAAGGAGCCTGCTGAAGATAAGGCCATTACGGCTCACCCATAGGTCTCCTCCTCGGGATCGCATTATTTAAAGAACAAGGGTCAGCACGTCGTAAAAAAATCGGAAAAGAAAACCGGAGGAGCCTGCCGCAGATTAGGCCATTACGGCTCGCCTTTAGGTGTCCTCCTCTGGATAGCGTCATTTAAAGAATTAGGGTCAGCACGTAGTGAAAAAAAAACCGGAAAAAAAAATCGGAGGAGCTTGCCGAAGATGAGGCCATTACGGCTCGCCTTTAGGTGTCCTCCTCGGAATAGTGTCATTTAAAGAACGAGGGCAGCACGACGTAAAAAAAACGAAAAAAAAACCAGAGGAGCGTACCGAAGATAAGGCCATTACGGCTCGCCTTTAGGCGTCCTCCTCGGGATAGCATCATTTAAAGAACGACGGTCAGCATGTCGTAAAAAAAATTGAAAAAAAAACCGGAGGAGCCTGCCGAAGATGTGGCCATTACGGCTCGCCTTTAGGTGTCCTCGGGATAGCGTCATTTAAAGAATGAGGGTCAGCATGACGTAAAAAAAATGGAAAAAAACCGGAGGAGCCTGCCGAAGATGAGGCCATTACGGCTCGCCTTTAGGTGTCCTCCTCGGGATAGCGTCATTTAAAGAACGAGGGTCAGCACGATGTAAAAAAAACCGGAAAAAAAATGGAGGAGCCTGCCGAAGATGAGGCCATTACGGCTCGCCTTTAGGTGTCCTCCTCGGGATAATGTCATTTAAAGAACTAGGGGCAATACGACGTAAAAAAAAACCGAAAAACAAACCGGAGGAGCCTGCTGAAAATAAGGCCATTACGGCTCACCATTAGGTGTCCTCCTCGGGATAGCGTCATTTAAAGAACGAGGGTCAGCACATCGTAAAAAAAATCGGAAAAGAAAACCGGAGGAGCCTGCCGTAGATGAGGCCATTACGGCTCGCCCTTAGGTGTCCTCCTTGGGATAGCGTCATTTAAAGAACGAGGGTCAGCATGATGTAAAAAACAAAGGAAAAAAAACCAGTGGAGCCTTCCGAAAATGAGGCCATTATGGCTCGCCTTTAGGTGTCCTCCTCAGGATAGCGTCATTTAAAGAATTAGGGTCAGGACATAGTGAAAAAAAAAACCGGAAGAAAATTCGGAGGAGCATGCCGAAAATGAGGCCATTACGGCTCGCCTTTAGGTGTCCTCCTCGGGATAGTGTCATTTAAAGAACGAGGGGCAGCAAGACGTAAAAAAAACGAAAAAAAAAAACGAGGGTCAGCACGTCGTAAAAAAAATCGAAAAAAAAAAACCGGATGAACCTGCCGAAGATGTGGCCATTACGGCTCGCCTTTAGGTGTCCTCCTCGGGATAGCGTCATTTAAAGAACGAGGGTCAGCACGTCGTAAAAAAATCGGAAAAAAACCAGAGGAGCCTGCCGAAAATGTGGCCATTACGGCTCGCCTTTAGGTGTTCTCGGGATAGCGTCATTTAAAGAACGAGGGTCAGCACGACGTAAAAAAACCAGAAAAAACCGGAGGATCCTGCCGAAGATGAGGCCATTACGGCTTGCCTTTAGGTGTCCTCCTCGGGATAGCGTCATTTAAAGAGCGAGGGTCAGCACATCGTAAAAAAAATCGGAAAAGAAAACTGGAGGAGCCTGCCGCAGATGAGGCCATTACGGCTCGCCTTTAGGTGTCCTCCTCAGGATAACGTCATTTAAAGAATTAGGGTCAGCACGTAGTGAAAAAAAAACCGGAAAAAAATTCGGAGGAGCCTGCCGAAAATGAGGCCATTACAGCTCGCCTTTAGGTGTCCTCCTCTGGATAGTGTCATTTAAAGAACGTGGGGCAGCACGACGTAAAAAAAACAAAAAAAAAACGGAGGAGCTTCCTGAAGATGAGGCCATTACGGCTCTCCTTTAGGCGTCCTCCTCGGCATAGCGTCATTTAAAGAACGAGGGTCAGCACGTCATAAAAAAAATCGAAAAAAAAAACCGGAGGAGCCTGCCGAAGATGTGGCCATTACGGCTCGCCTTTAGGCGTCCTTTTCGGGATAGCGTCATTTAAAGAACGAGGGTCAGCACGTCGTAAAAAAATTGGAAAAAAAACCGGAGGAGCCTGCCGAAGATGTGGCCATTACGGCTCGCCTTTAGGTGTTCTCGGGATAGCGTCATTTAAAGAACGAGGGTCAGCACGACGTAAAAAAAAACCGAAGAAAAAACCGGAGGAGCCTGCCGAAGATGAGGCCATTACGGCTCCCCCTTATGTGTCCTCCTCGTGATAGCGTCATTTAAAGAACGAGGGTCAGCACGACGTAAAAAAAATGAAAAAAAAAACCGGAGGATCCTGCCGAAGTTGTGGCCGTTACGGGTCGCCTTTAGGTGTCCTCCTCGGGATAGTGTCATTTAAAGAACGAGGGTCAGCATGATGTAAAAAAAAATGAGAAAAAAAATCGGAGGAGCCTGCCAAAGATGAGGCCATTACGGCTAACCTTTAGGTGTCCTCCTCGGGATAGCGTCATTTAAAGAGCGAGGGTCTGCACGACATAAAAAAACCAGAAAATAACTGGTGGAGCCTGCCGAAGATGAGGCCATTACGGCTCGCCTTTAGGTGTCCTCTTCGGGATAGCGTCAATTAAAGGACGAGGGTCAGCACGACGTAAAAAAAACCAGAAAACAAACCGGAGGAGCCTGCTGAAGATTAGGGCATTACGGCTCACCTTTAGGTGTCCTCCTTAGGATAGCGTCATTTAAAGAACGAGGGTCAGCACGTCGTAAAAAAAATCGAAAAAAAACCGGAGGAGCTTGCCGGAGATGTGGCCATTTCGGCTCGCCTTTAGGTGTCCTCAGGATAGCATCATTTAAAAAACGATGGTCAGCACGACGTAAAAAAAACCAGAAAAAAAAACCGGAGGAGCCTGCCGAAGATGAGGCCATTACCACTCGCCTTTAGGTGTCCTCCTTGTGATAGCGTCATTTAAAGAACGAGGGTCAGCACGATGGAAAAAAAAACCAGAAAAGAGAACCGGGGGAGCTTGTTGCAGATGAGGCCATTACGGCTCGCCTTTACGTGTCCTCCTCAGGATTGCGTCATTTAAAGAACGAGGGTCAACACGTCGTAAAAAAAATCGGAAAAGAAAACCGGAGGAGCCTGCCGCAGATGAGGCCATTACGGCTCGCCTTTAGGTGTCCTCCTCAGGATAGCGTCATTTAAAGAATTAGGGTTAGCACGTAGTGGAAAAAAACCGGAAAATAACTGGAGAAGCCTGCCGAAGATGAGGCCATTACGGCTCGCCTTTAGGTGTCCTCCTCGGGATAGTGTCATTTAAAGAACGAGGGGCAG
The DNA here is from genome assembly GCF_003086295.3 of Arachis hypogaea. NCBI lineage: Eukaryota > Viridiplantae > Streptophyta > Magnoliopsida > Fabales > Fabaceae > Arachis > Arachis hypogaea. Next base: position 76,552,345 of record NC_092052.1, read on the forward strand.
CACGATGTAAAAAAAAAAAAACCGGAGAAGCCTGCTGAAGATGAGGCCATTACGGCTCGCCTCTAGGAATCCTCCTCGGGATAGTGTCATTTAAAGAACGAGGGTCAGCACGTCGTAAAAAAAACAAGGAAAAAAAACCAGAGGAGCCTGCCGAAGATGAGGCTATTACGGCTAGCCTTTAGGTGTCCTCCTCGGGATAGCGTCAATTAAAGGACGAGGGTCAGCACAACGTAAAAAAAACCAACAAAAAAAACCAGAGGAGGCTGCCGAAGATGAGGCCATTACGGCTCGCCTTTAGGTGTCCATCCTCGGACAGCGTCATTTTAAGAGCGATGGTCGACACGACGTAAAAAAAAACCTAAGGAGCCTGCCGAAGATGAGGCCATTATGGCTCCTCTTTAGGTGTCCTCCTCGAGATAGCGTCATTTAAAGAACGAGGGTCAGCACGACGTAAAAAAAACAAAAAAAAAAAACCGGTGGAGCCTGCCGAAGATGAGGCCATTACGGCTCGCCTTTAGGTGTCCTCCTCGGGATAGCGTCATTTAAAGAACGAGGGTCAGCACGTCGCAAAAAAAACTTGAAAAGAAAACCGGAGGTGCTTGTTGCAGATGAGGCCATTACGACTCGCCTTTACTTGTCCTCCTCGGAATTGCGTAATTTAAAGAACGAGGGTCAGCACGACGTAAAAAAATGGGAAAAAAAACGAAGGAACCTGGCGAAGATGAGGCCGTTATGGGTCGCCTTTATGTGTCCTCCTTGGGATAGCGTCATTTAAAGAACGAGGGTCAGCACGTCTTAAAAAAAATCGGAAAAAAAAAAAAACCGGAGGAGCCTGCCGAAGATGTGGCCATTACGGCTCGGCTTTAGGTGTCCTCGGGATAGCGTCATTTAAAGAACGAGGGTCAGCGCGACGTAAAAAAAACCAAAAAAAAAAACTGGAGGAGCCTCCCGAAGATGAGACCATTACAGGTCGCCTTTATGTGTCCTCCTCGTGATTGCGTCATTTAAAGAACGAGGGTCAGCACGACGTAAAAAAAATAGAAAAAAAACGGAGGAGCCTGGCGAAGATGAGGCCGTTACGGGTTGCCTTTAGGTGTCTTCCTCGGGAAAGCGTCATTTAAAGAACGAGGGTCAGCATGATGTAAAAAAAATGAGAAAAAAAAACCAGAGGAGCATGCCGAAGATGAGGCTATTACGGCTAGCCTTTAGGTATCCTCCTCGGGATAGCGTCATTTAAAGAGCGATGGTTAGCACGTAGTAAAAAAAAACCGGACGAGCCTGCCGAAGTTGAGGCCATTACAGCTCACCTTTAGGTGTTCTCCTCGGGATAGCGTCATTTAAAGAGTGAGGGTCTGCATGACATAAAAAAACCAGAAAAAACCGGAGGAGCCTGCCGAAGATGAGGCCATTACGGCTCGCCTTTAGGTGTTCTCTTCGGGATAGTGTCAATTAAAGGACGAGTGTCAGCACGACGTAAAAAAAACCAGAAAACAAACCGAAGGAGCCTGCTGAAGATGAGGCCATTACGGCTCACCTTTAGGTGTCCTCCTCGGGATAGCGTCATTTAAAGAGCGAGGGTCAGCACGTCGTAAAAAAAATCGGAAAAGAAAACTGGAGGAGCCTGCCGCAGATGAGGCCATTACGGCACGCCTTTATGTGTCCTCCTCAGGATAACGTCATTTAAAGAATTAGGGTCAGCACGTAGTGAAAAAAAAAAAACCAGAAAAAATTCGGTGGAGCCTGCCGAAAATGAGGCCATTACGGCTCGCCTTTAGGTGTCCTCCTCTGGATAGTGTCATTTAAAGAACGAGGGGCAGCACGACGTAAAAAAAACAAAAAAAAAACGGAGGAGCTTCCTGAAGATGAGGCCATTACGGCTCTCCTTTAGGAGTCCTCCTCGGGATAGCGTCATTTAAAGAACGAGGGTCAGCACGTCGTAAAAAAAACCAAAAAAAAAAAAAACGAGAGGAGCCTGCCAAAGATGAGGCCCTTACGGCTCGCCTTTAGGAGTCCATCCTGGGACAACGTCATTTAAAGAACGATGGTTGACACGACGTAAAAAAAAAACCCGAGTAGCCTGCCGAAGATGAGGCCATTACGGCTCCCCTTTAGGTGTCCTCCTTGAGACAGCGTCATTTAAAGAACGAGGGTCAGCACGACGTAAAAAAAACCAGAAAAAAAACCGGAGGAGCCTGCCGAAGATGAGGCCATTACGGCTCGCCTTTTGGTGTCCTCCTCGGGATAGCGTCATTTAAAGAACGAGGGTCAGCACGATGTAAAAAAGACGCCGAAAAAAAAATCGGAGGAGCCTGCCGAAGATGAGGCCAATACGGCTCGCCTTTTGGTGTCCTCCTCGGGATAGTGTCATTTAAAGAACGAGGGGCAGCACGTAACGTAAAAAAAAATCGGAAAACAAACTGAAGGAGCCTGCTGAAGATAAGGCCATTACGGCTCACCTTTAGGTCTCCTCCTCGGGATCGCATCATTTAAAGAACACGGGTCAGCACGTCATAAAAAAAATCGGAAAAGAAAACCGGAGGAGCCTGCCGCAGATTAGGCCATTACGGCTCGCCTTTAGGTGTCCTCCTCAGGATAGTGTCATTTAAAGAATTAGGGTCAGCACGTAGTGAAAAAAGAACCGAAAAAAAAAATCGGAGGAGCTTGCCGAAGATGAGGCCATTACGGCTCGCCTTTAGGTGTCCTCCTCGGGATAGTGTCATTTAAAGAACGAGGGCAGCACGACGTAAAAAAAACCAGAGGAGCCTGCTGAAGATAAGACCATTACGGCTCGCCTTTAGGCGTCCTCCTCGGGATAGCATCATTTAAAGAACGAGGGTTAGCATGTCGTTAAAAAAATCGAAAAAAAAGGTATCAACAGATTAAGGCCAACGTTAGGGCCAAAGTTAGACCCCTAACTTTGGCACCAACGTTGGTATCAACAGATTATGGTAGCTGATATGAAAAGTTGGAGCAAAAGTTAGACCCCTAACGTTTGCTCAAACTTTTGGTCCAACTTTTGCAAAACTCAAACCCGGTTCAATTGGTTCGTTTTGGTTCTTCTTCAAACTCCAAGAGCAATCAACCAAGGCCTCTTTCAACCCAATTCCACCAAGAGCAAAGGCCCAACTCAAGGCTTGAAGATCATTGGAAGAAAGTGTATAAATAGGATAGAATTCAAGTTCTTCGGAGAGCTTTCTTTTGGAATTTTCATAATAGTTTTCGGAGAGCTTTTGATATTGAGTGATCTTTAATTTCTTTGTCTTGGGGAAGGAGAATACACTTCTCTTCCTCTCAGTTTTATTGCTTTCAATTTCAATTACAATTTTCTTGGATTTTGGGTTGGAGAATTGAAGAAATTCTGTTTCAATCTCAACCTTGGATCTGACTGCTTTATTTACTGCTTGATTGAATTTCAATTTCTGTTAATTGCTCTTCAACCACTCTCTTTGAATTTCAATTTCAATTTCTTGTTGGATCTAGGAAGGCATTGAGATCTAGACTTGGTTTTCTAGTCTCTGGGTCCTGAGATCTAATTTCCCAATTTTATATTTTCTGTTTACTGTTTTCATGTTCATTTACTTTTCTGCTTCAAGATCCAATCTAACCCAAACCTTCTTCTACTTCTCTGCTTGATGCAATTTACTTTTCCTTGTTTAAATTCTGCAAATCAATCCCCAATTCCCTTTACAATTCCAGCCGTTTACATTTCTTGCACTTTAAGATTCCGCAATTTACATTTCTTGCATTCTAAGTTTCTGCTATTTAATTTCTTGTTCTTTAAGATTCAGCACTTTAATTCCCTGTTCTCTTTACTTCCATGCAATTTAATTTCTGCAAAGCACAAAACACTCAACCAAATCTTGATTCGCTTGACTAAATTAACCACTAAGCTAAAATTGCTCAATCCTTCAATCCTTGTGGGATCGACCTCACTCCCGTGAGTTTTTATTACTTGATACGACCCGGTACACTTGCCGGTTAGATTTGTGTGTTTTGGGAGAAATTTATTTTTCACCAAAATACTCATCATGTTTTTGGCGCCGTTGCCGAGGATTGATTAGATTGACAATGATTAAGTGAGGTGGTAATCTAGATCAAGCACTTTTTCTTTAATTTTGATTAACCCACTAACTGTTTGATTTTTTGCTTAAACTAACTAACACTTCAATCTAGCAGTAGATTGAAGTGTCACTGGTTTTGTGCATTTCTCATGCTCTGCTTGTATTTCAGGTACAAGAAGAATCATACCCGATTTTCATGAACAAGACGAAAGAACTCTCAGGAGGTTAAGAAGAGCTGAAAGAGGGAAAAATATTGTTGGAGAAGAGGAATCAGACGAAGAATTCCAAGAGATGGAGGAACATTCAACCAATCCACCAGGTGGAGAAGACAACAACAATGACAACCCACCCCAGAGGAGAGTTTTGGCTTCCTATACTTTTGCAAATCCTAGACATTGTGGGAGCAGCATCTTGGCTCCAAATGTCAATGCTAACAATTTTGAACTCAAGCCACAACTCATCACTTTGGTTCAGAACAATTGCTCTTTTGGTGGAGGATCACTTGAAGACCTACACCAACACTTATCCACTTTCTTGAGGATATGCAACACTATCAAA